>NC_138775.1:229940185-230007685 GCF_965119305.1 Pelophylax lessonae | reverse complement strand
TTGTGCCCTAAAATTACCTTTACTGTAATTTTGCACTTAATAAAACTGTTGTGCTAATATTGTTTGAGATAAAAAAAAAAATTGGTACTTCTACCATTTTATTTTCCAGGGTCTCTGCTTTCATCAAAATGTAAAAATATCTTTGTCAGCCAAAGGGTTAAAGGGAATGTGCCATATTTTATTTCATTATTAACCGCTTCCCCACTGCTCACTGTGCTGCTACTGCGGCACAATGGCTCGTTATCGTCTGGCGACGTAGGTCTACGTCACCAGACACTCCCCTATCTCGGCGGCGCGCGCGCCACCGGAGGCTCGCTCTGGCTGTTTTCAGTCACAGCGGGAGTCGGGCCAGGGAAGGAGCGGCGGCAATCGCCGCCGCTCTTCCCCGATCGTCAGGGAATCGAGTGTGGAGATCCACCTGCGTGTGTAAACAGAGCGGGCGGATCTCCTAAGTGACAGGCAGGATCAGATTGCAGGGTTCAGCATAGCTGAACCCTCAATCTGTCTTTGTGTCACTCAGTCACCTCCCCCCCCCCACACGTCAGTAAGCACCAGGCATACATTAACTCCTCCCTCTCCAATAAAATTAACCCCTTCCCTGCCAGTGTCATTTTTACAGTAACAGTGCATATATATAGCACTGATTACTGCAGTAATGTCACTGGTACCCCCAAAAGTGTCAAAAATGTCAGTCAAGGGTCCGATCTGTCCGCCGCAATGTCGCAGTCCCGCAAAAAAAATTGCAGATCGCCGCCATTACGCGTTAAAAAAAAACACCAAAAATGACAGAAATCTTTCCCTTTGTTAGTAAACGCAATAACTTTTGCGCAAACCAATCAAAATACGCTTATTCTGATTTTTTTAACCAAACATAGGTAGCAGAAAACAAATTGGCCTAAAATTTTAAAAAAATTTAATTTTTTTTTTTGGGGGGGGAATTTCATATAAAAATGTTTTAAAAATATTGTTATTTTTTCAAAATAAACGCTCTTTTTTTGTTTATAGCACAAAAAGTAAAAATCGCACAGGTGATCAAATACCACCAAAAGAAAGCTCTGTTTGTGGGAAAAAAAGGACGTAAATTTCGTTTGGGTATGGCGTCGCACGACCGCGCAATTGTCAGTTAAATTCCCACAGCGCCGAATCACAAAAAGTGGCCCAGATGTAAGACAGCAAAATCCTCCAGTGGTAAAGTGGTTAAGGTAAGGACTAAAATGATTTGATTTAAAACAAAAAAAATTTTGTTTCTATTTTTAGTCAGAAAACCATAAAATATTTTTTTATTATAAAACATGAAGAAAATCTAATTAAAAATGACTAAAACCAAGTATATTTTCCCTATGAAAGGATTTGCAAAATTCTACTTTTTGCAGTTAAGACCTGTGTTAAGTGCCTGGAAGATGGAATAAACACAGTTCATGGTGCTACTGTCTGGTTACATTCTAAACTATCTCGCACTGACCTTACCTTGACATAATTGACCTCAGATAAGATGCACATTAATTGCTGTGCTCTAGAGCATGCCATTTGCATAATTGAGTAGGGTACTCATTCTTCACACCGTGTATACATTTACTTACCTGGGTTATAGGTTCAATTAAGAGTTATAATTTTATCTCAAAAAGGTAAATAGAGCCATGTTTATGAATGGCTATGAATTCACAAAGAGTTGTGAAAGTGTGTGTATGTGTTTGTATTTCTTGGCTAACAATGGCAAGAAAAAGTATGTGAATCCATTGGAATTAACTGGCTTTCTGCAGTATTTTTCCTTAAAATGTGATCTGATCCTCATTTAAATCACAGCAATAGGCAAACACAATGTGCTTAAGCTGATAATATACAAACAATTCTAATTTCTTCTATCTCTTTTAAACACACCCATTACACATTTAGAGTGCTGAAAGAAAAAATAAGTGAACCCATTGACTGATAACTTCAACAAAAGCTAATTGAAGTCAGTGTTTTGCACGCCTAAAGTCCAATTAAATAAATGAGTTTGGAAGGGTAGTTTAGAGCTACTTTGATGGATAACAGACATTCAAAAATTTTAAGATTGCTGTTCATAAGAAGCATCAGCTGACGTCAACCATGCCTCGCAAAAAAATAGCTCTAAAGACATACAATCAAGAGTAGTTGATCTGCATAAGGCCTGAAAGGGATACAAAGCCATCTCAAAGTGTTTAGGCATCAGTTGACAGGCAAATTGTTTATAAAAGGAGACAGTTTAGTACTTTGGCTACTCTTCCTAGAAGTGGGCGGCCAGCCAAGATGACTCCCAAGGAAACAACGCAGAATCCTCAATGAGGTAAAGAAGAACCCACAAGAAAAAATAAAGACTTAAAGACATCACTGGAACTGGCAAACATCCCTGTTCTTGAGTCTACTATATATAAGTCTTAGAAAAGGCAGGGTGGTAATGACAGAACCGTGAATGAAAACGAAACACTGCTGCATGCAAGAATTTTACCAAAGTTTACAAATGGGCGTTCTTGTCAAACCAATCTCTTAACATTCTATGAAGAGGTGAGCTGTGAGCTAGATAGGGGGAGACCAGTGGATGTGGTGTACCTGGATTTCGCGAAGGCGTTTGATACAGTTCCTCACAAGTGCTTAATTTATAAAATAAGGTCTGCAGGCATCGACCAGAAGTTTGCTCTTGGATACGGAACTTGCTAAAAGGGCGTGTCCAAAGGGTGGTAATAAACAGCGCATACTCAGACTGGTCTGGGGTGGTAAGGGGGGTCCCCCAAGGCTCAGTCCTGGGACCAACCTTGTTCAATTTATTCATAAACAGCATTGAGGTCTGGATCATTAGTTCTATATCAGTTTTTGCAGATGACACAAAATTGGCCAGAGCAATAACTGCATAGCATGAGGCAGATATCCTACAGAATGACCTGAACAAAATAACAGAGTGGGCAACGACATGGCAAATGAGGTTTAATGTGGAGAAGTGTAAGGTTTTGCACTTGGGGACTAAAAACATAAAAGCACAATACACTTTAGGGGTCGGGGAACCTTTGGGGGAATCAAAAAATAGAAAAAGATCTGGGAGTCTTGGTAGAGGGTAGACTAAGCAATAGCATGCAATGTCAAGCAGCAGCTGCCAAAGCCGGCAGAATATTAGCATGCATAAAAAAAGGGCTGTATTCCAGAGATAAAACTATAATCCTACCACTTTATAAAACTCTGGTCCGACCGCATCTGGAGTATTCTGTCCAGTTCTGGTCACCAGTCCTCAGGAGGGATGTTTTGGAGCTGGAGAGAGTCCAGAGAAGGGCAACTAAACTAATTAGGGGATTGGAGGACCTTAATTATGAAGAGCGTCAATCGCTTAATTTATTCTCCCTGGAGAAGAGACGCCTGAGAGGGGACATGATAGCAATTTATAAATACCTCAATGGTGATCTCAGCATAGAAAAAAAGCTATTCAGTCGCAAGGATTGCATGAGGACTGGAGGACATATAATGCGATTAGAGGAGAAGCGTTTTAACCTCAGGCAACACAGGGGGTTTTTTACTGTTAGGGCTACAAGATTGTGGAATTCTCTACCACAAGAGGTAGTTTCTGTGGGAAGTATGGCTACTTTAAAAAGACTCTTGGACTTACATCTCAAGGATCAGAACATTAAGGGGTATGAGAGATGATTACGGCCACGCATGCCTACACAGGTTGAACTGGATGGACTATTGTCTTTATTCAACCTCAACTACTATGTAACTATGTAACTGTATGTAACACCTTGGCAAACCACAAGGCTCCTGGGAAAATGTTTTGTGGACTGATGAAACAAAAGTTGAAATCAATATAAAAATATTATCCTAATGGTAAAGTGTGGTGGAGGGGACATCGTGATTTAGCCCCGGTTCACACTTGTGCGTGTGCGGGGTTCGCATGTAATGTCGGAGCGCATTGCTCCGACATTACATGCGATCGGCTGTGCGGTGCGAGTTTAGCCATACACTTTGTATGGCTAAATTCGCACCGCATCCGCACCAAACACGCACAGGGACCCTTTTTGGCAGCCGCATCAGGATCGGATCGCACAGCGGTTCACACTTGTGTGATCCGATCCTGTGCGAACTGCATAATCGCACTGCGATATGCGATCAAACTGGGGGTGTCGTTAAGATTACATTGACACCCCCAGTGTATCGCATATGGCAGTGTGAACTGCCGGGGGTGCGTGTGCAATGCGGGAACAGGCTGCGGATTCGCAGCCTTCCCGCACTCGCATAAGTGTGAACCGGGGCTGAGGCTTGCTTCGCTGCCTTGGGGCCTGGTCTGCTTACCATCATCGAGAGGAAAATGAATTTCCAATTTACCATACTATCCTACAATATAATGTCAGAGTGGCTGTCCACCAGTTGAAACTTAGAAGAAGTTGGGTGATGCAGCAGGACAATGATCCTAAATATCAAAATAAATCCACCAACGACTGGCTTCAGAAAAAGAAAATGCACCTTTTGGATTGGCCCAGTCAGAGCCCAGTTTTGTAAAGAGGAATAGTGAAAAATCCCTCCTGAACATTGTGAAGGTCTAATCCAAAGATACAAGAAGCACTTAAAGCGGAGTCCCGGCCACAAAATCGACATAATCGATTTTGGGCCATCCGCTTGCTTTTGGTCACCTGAAAAAGAAATGGATAGTTACGATTTTTTTTTTTTTTTTTGTTTATTTACCTTGTTATTGAAGAAAAATATACTCACCTTTCTTCCACTTCCTCCCTCTGCGGCTGCGGCCCGTGACGTCACTTCCTCTTTGCATTGATTCCTTGGAGCTGAACGCCATCGCTCCCAGGAATCAATGCGCCTTCACCGGCCCCGCTCGTCACTTCCGGTGCGGGTGCTCATTCCCTGCTAAATAGCTTCTGGGCATGCCCAGAAGCTGTGGAGGGATGACGCACGGTGGTCAGGATATTTGAGTATATTTGGAGTTAGTTCATCCTTTTTTTTTTCATTTCATAAAAAGGTGAATTTACTCCAAAAATCAGCTAAATACATTATAAGTGCATTAAAACAAAGGATGTGCAAAGTCTTACAGTTTGTTTCCTTTAGAAAATGTGAGGCAAATGCAAGGAAGACATCATTGCAAAAAACAAGTTCAAGTGCTTCCATATCTCATTACTGTTCATTGGAATGCAGCCACAACCTGAATAGAAAAGTCTGTTTCCTTCCAGTATTCTGCAGAGATGGAAGCAGAGGTCTCTCAATCCTCTTACTGACTGAGACCTATAGCGTGAAACAATGAGCTTACCATTTAAACTGAAGTTGGGCTTTAAAAGACAAATGTACCTAATGTGGTGGCCATGCATGTGAGCCTACTACAAATATATTTACAATAGGACGGGCATCCTTACCAGCCTAAAAATTGTCTGAGAGTGGATTGAACCACTCTGAACTGAAGAGCTTTTTTTTCTCTCCAAGGACACAAAATGCTTTTTGTGTTTCTGGACCTCAGAACGGTAATGCATTGCAATAGCAGTTACCTTTGAAGATCTGGAAGCCCTATCTTACTTATCTATCAAATAGAAGACAAGAACTTTAAAAGCTTTTTTCTGAATGTAGCGGCTCTGACGTGTGGACGCCCATCGCAGCAAGTGTCTATGTATGCACGAGCGCCCAGTGGTAAAAGCTGATCAAACCTTAATAAATCAAGCCAATGCCATTAGCGTTCGGCTGCCACAAAGACAAATGTCACCAGCAAGAAATTGTGGGCTTTCTGTATCATTCAGTAACAATTGAATCATAGTGCTTTCAGCAGAAGCAGGAGGTCAAGCCTTAGTCACAATGTCACATAGAGAAGAGGTTCACCATCAATGGAGGAATTACAGTACAGCAGGACAGAGAAGCCGTACATCAATTATGCTTTTTTTTTTTTTTCCCATTGTAATGTAATGCAAGTAAAATAAAATTACCAGCTAGCTAAAGACCAATATGCCACAGATAATTTAAAATCTAAAACAATGTCAGGATTGTCCAGAAACCTTTTAGCATTCTCTAGTGTAAATTTTTACAAAAATCAGTAGGTATTCTTTGAACCAACAAAAAGTAAAGGAGTTTTGCTGCATTTTCCCTAGTTTCTATTCCACCAAATACTGGCAACATGGCTCAGTTTGTGTACAGTGTGCAATAGTTAAAGCGTAACTCCACTTTTGTTGAGAAAAAAAACACCTCTGAGTGATCGATGTACATTGTAAGGATTATGACAACCTTTGCTGCAGATTCTTACCTTTTGTTATTCTGAAGAAATCACTGTTTGTTCCTCTGTGCCCCTTTGCTGAGTGAATCTTATGGGAATGGTTTCATAATTATCAATCAGCTGCAGCACCTGCAGAGCACTAATAAGGAAAACTGCTGGGACTGCATCCCTTTTGATGTGTTCCTATTGGGAGTATCTCACCAAAAATGAAATTTTTGCTGCAGGGGATGCCAGAAATCTGACTTGTATACTAGCCAGACTTCTGGGAAAATCAGTGAGACAATCACACAAGCAGGAAGTGATGTCTCTGGGGTGTGGTCAGTATACATTCTGTGTACAGAACAGCTCCAGGTAACCATATTGCATTGCATTTTCAGAAAATTACAGCAGCTGCAGATCGAAAAGGAAAGGTCGTTTTTAATAACATTCAATACAATATGACTTGTGTCGCAGATGTATAAGCTTTGTTATTTTTTCTTTATTTGCTACTTTTTTTCCCTTTGAAAGTGAAATTACCCATTAATTTGTTTATGTGATCCTACCATGTCTGCCTTTTCCCATCTGCCACTTGATGTTTGTTCCCTGCAATAAAAGTAAGCAGTACTATCTATGTTTAAGTCGTGGTATTGGATTGTTTTATTAAATATCTCTTCTGGGACCGTTGTCCTAGTGATCTCTGTTAGCTGTTCTTATGTTCGAGATTCTTTTGATGATGTACTCAGGTGTATCTTGCTAATGTCTATATTTTCCATGACTATATACAATTAAAGGAATTACAAAAAAAAAAAAAAAAAGAGTGAAGCTGATATTTGATGTAGGTTACACCTTCCCTGTTCTAAATGCATTAATAATACAGGAACAGGAAAGTTTTAAAGGATTCATAAACTTTTAGAACAATTGTCCCATAAATACACATCCTACAACCACCTCAGTGTCGTGGACACACTAAAATACTAACTATCATCCTGACTCCTTCACTGTCCAGCTTTTCTGGGTGCTAAACAGCGTTTGGAAAAAAAAAAAAGATGTCCAGGGCTTGTGCCTAGTGCCCACTAGCACCCTGGCATTATTAATCCCAATAATGGTCCAGACTCAAGATAGCCACCAACCATACAGCAGAGTACTGACCATCTATATAAATGGATGGGGTTGTGTTGTGCTTACACATTGTGCATAGAACGTTAGGCATGTAAGGCTTTTCTTTCTTGTAAGTGCTGCGCAGTATCAAGCAGGGCCAAATAGAAAACCTGGGGCAGGGTGTCCTTTAAATATCCTTGGGGTTGGGGATATTAAGGCTGGGTTCACACTGAATTTGGAGGGACTCACAGCAGGGGGGTCCGGTGTGTCCCCATTCTCCATTTCAAGTTTGAAATGGACCAGAAGACGCACAGGACTTTTGAAAGCCGCTCCACAGCGGACACGGAGGTGTGTGAAACGGCTCCATTGAGAGGAATTGAGGGATTTGAGAGAAATCCGCATTCAATGCGCAACAGTGTGAACCCAGCCTTAACTACTTGACGGCTACAGCACGGGCCTGAACTGCTGGGAGGGCGTACAATGACGTCCTCTCGGCAACGAGCGGCCTGCGCACTCCCTGCGGAGCGTGCCTGGCTCGATCTGTGATCAGCAAGTCCATGAGACTCGCCTGATCACAGATCGGAGATCAGGGACGATCCCGCTCCCTTACCATGTGATCACTGTCAGCCAATGACAGCTGATTATGTAAAGTAAACAGCAGCCGGCAATCAGCTGTTTTTTTCTCCTCACACTGTCAGTATGAGGAGAAAAAAAACAACGATCACTGGCTGCTGTCAGAGGGACATCGGTCCCGAAGAGGAGAGAGATAATTTATGCCCCCAGTGCCACCTACCAGTGCCCACATGTGCCCACCAGTGTCACCCATCAGTGCCCACCAATGCCACCTACCAGTGCACATCAGCGCCACCTACCCCACCAGTGCCATCTGCCATTGCCCACTAGTGCCATCTACCAGTGCCCACAAGCGCCACCTACCAGTGTCACCTATCAGTGCTCACCAGTGCCACCTATCAGTACCCCATCATAAGTGTCTCCTAGCCGTGCCTATCATTGCCAATCAGTGCCACCCATCAGTGCCACCTATTAGTGCCCATCAGTGCCCATGAGTGCTGCCTATTAGTGCCTTCAGCGCCACCTACCAGTGCCCTTCAGTGCTGCCCATCCGTGCCACATTATCAGTGCCCATAAGTGCTGCCTTATCAGTGCCCATCAGTGTTGCCTATCAGTGCAGCCTATTAGTGCCCATTAGTGCCCATCAGTGCAGCCTATCAGTGCCCAACAGTGCAGCCTACCAGTGCCTATCAGGGCCCCTCAGTGCCACCTCACCAGCGCACATCAATGAAGGAGAAATATTACCTGTTTGCCAAATTTTATAACAAGCTATAAAACAGTTTTTTTTTTTTCCCAAATTTTTGGTCTTTTTTTGTTTGTTCAGCAATAAAAAAAAAAAACCCAGTAGTGATTAAATACCAACAAAAGAAAGCTCTATTTGTTTGAAAACACAGTGTTGCATGACCGCGCAATTGTTATTCAAAGTGCGACAGCGCTGAAAGCTGAAAATTGGCCTGGGCGTGGGGGTGGGGGGGGGGGGGGTGTTTTAAGTGCCCTGTAGGCAAGTGGTTAAACGACAACTTCACTAAAAGAGAAATTGCAGCCCATCTGTTGTTCCCAACTTTTCCTCTACCCTTCAATAAAACAATCCTTTTTTTTTGTTTTTCTTACCTTGATCTTGTCGGGGGAATGTCTTAGACGTCTGGGTGATGTCATCACCTGGCTTCCCCCAGCTTTACCCTTTTTTAGGATCTTTTTCCTGCAGTGATACAGGGAAGAGGAGTTTGCAGAACTACATCACATGAGCACGCCCTACAGAACTAATGGAAGCATTAATGTAACTCGTTTACCCTTCAACCAGCTGGGATAACCAGTCCTCTCAACAGGACATGCTGCCACTACAACAGTTGGGTAAAAATATACAGTTAATGCCGAATAACAGCTTCCATCCCCATTCTGTGATAAAATTGGTGCCTGTGTGCCTCTTGGAGTGATTCTTTTTACTTTCCTATCCCGTTAACCAAACAGAAAGTGAGACAATATCTACCCAATGTGGACACTAAAAAAAACTGACAGAGGCTCTAACTACTGCCTACTCTTTTCAAAACTAGGAAAAACATTTGACTAGCGTTCTACATACAGAAGTATGTAAATTATGCCAGAGACAGTCTGGTTTTGTTTCAGTTTATTAATAGGTACACATGTATATTTAATTTGCAACTTATTTTAGTGTCATATGAAAATTCAGCCTAAGGGCTTGTTCAGATGACTGTCAATTCCCCTTGTCTCTCTCTATTATGTTTGCTGCAGTTTTCTTTTGTTTTTGTCTACTCTGACACCTATTCAGGAACCATGTGGACAGGTGGAGAAAAGTCTCCTATGCAAGAGCTACCCATCGTGTCTCAAATTCATTTCTACCAACTTTTGTTTCTTCTTCTTCTTCTTCAAAAAAAAAAAGCAACTGTGATAGTGGAGCTAACAAGCACAATATTGTATATAATATTTTATATTAGAAAGAGAAAATAAATTTAGGCTCATTTATTTTGGTAGGAAAATATTAGGGAACCATTGTTTTCAGCCCCCGCAGTTAGTCATGTTTAGATCTTGGCATAGGACGTTTTCAGTTTTGCACAGCTCCTTCTGATTTGGGGTAGGGTGAGTATACTGCAAAATGGGTTTATTTATTATTAAGGATTATGTTGGGTTAGTGTTAGGGTCAGATATTAGAAGGCTAAATTTCAGTTTAAGGATTAAAGAGCCATCGGTTTGCCTAGTTAGTATAAAGTGATAGGTTCTCTTGACAGGAACCCCCCCCCAAGCGCTGCTATTTACCTATCTTGCATTTTCTTGCCCCTCCATTCATCTATTGGAGCACTCCCGGAGTCTAATCTTTCTTTAAGCTTTGTGTTGGAGCTTACACAGAGTTAGTGACCTTCCCCTCCAATAACTTCCCCCCTCCCCGGTGTGACAATGTTTGGGTCTGGTGATTGGCCACTCAGGCCAAAGCACTGCATCCTGGGAGAAAGGGGGGAATGTCACATGCTACCCCATAACTAGAGGTATCAGGTATTTTGAAGGTTTCCAGCTGATGAATGGAGGAGCAGTGGAGCTTGGCAATGGGGAGTATCAGTGGGTAGAGGGTAGCCTGTCAGTTTGCCCTGAATGGCCAAAATAGCAATTATTTTTAAATATTTTTATTGATGTGTGCACCATCCATGACCATCCAAACATGCAACTTTCAAGGCAATGGCTGCTTTGACAAATGGCAGGTTTCTTTCTCCCCAAGTATTGCCAGCTTGCCTAGAATATATTTGTTAACACACCCTCTCTACTTGCATTCCTTGTGAGGAGCTTGCTCTTGGACACAGGGATAATTGCTGTCTATCAAAGCAGCCATCCCCTTGCTAGCTGCGTTTTCGTATGACCATAAAGAGGACCCTGCCAGACTTTGCAGCTAACCTTCAACAGCCAATAGGAAGATTGGACAAAGTACTACATATGCTTAGCCCCTTGGGGAACAGAACAATATAAATAAGTGAGAGTTCTTTATTAAAGCGGAGTTCCAGCCACAGAATCGTTTTTTTTTTTTTTTAATATCCCCCCAACAGTGACCCTTAGACCTCTATGCATCCGCTAATCCTGCTTCATACATTGTAATAATATGTTTGCAAGCATGAAATCTTACTTTATAAAAATTCTTGTGAGCGCCGCCATCTTTGTCCTGGATCGCCGAGTCCGTTGTGGGGAAATGCCTGCCCTGCTTCCTGGTTGTAGTGGGCGGAGGCCGGTGAATCCAGTGCGAAATCTCGCGCATGCCCAGTACTATGTACTGTGGAGTACTGTGCTCCGCCTAACATCGCGTCATTTCCTGTTTGGAAATCACGTGATGAGAGGAGCGGACGGCTGCCTTTGTCACCGCCCATTGCATCCTGGGAGCCACGAGTAAGAGCTCCCAGGACGCATTGCGGGACAGGAAGTGACGGCGCGGGCCGCGGCGGAGGAAGGAGGAAGTGGATGGTAAGGTGAGTATATTATCCTCTCTAAAAAGGTAAGTAAAAAAATAAAAATGCTGGGAATATCCAATTCGGGCTCAGGAATGGATAAGGAAGCAGATGCCATAATATCGGGAGGCATGGTTTTGGGGCTGGAACTCCGCTTTAAGGATAGGGGCTTTTCTGTATTAGTCAAGCTGTGCAGATATTTACAAGAAGACAATGTAAAAACGCATTGATGTATTTATACTATTGTACTATTTTTGTACTTTTGCAAACACATACATACAGTATATGAAAGAAAATAAAAATTCCCTGTAAAGGTTTTTAATTTGGAAGTTTTGATATAACCTCAGTGTTCCTTTACAAATTTACATTGTTGTAAGTTAATGCAGCATTGAAGCGTATTGTGTTTAACTCCTCTGCCTCCACAATGTCCAAGGAAACTCTTGCTCAGATATATTCATTTCACTCCTTAACTGGTACTCATTTTGTTCCTTAACTGGTCCCATGGCGCAGATGTGAAAAGGGAAACTAGATGGACTACAAGGTGTCAGCCTCAATTTCATCAACAACATGAGGCAGAAAATCAAAGAAGTGTTAGCGGAGGCTCATCAGTCAAGTGGAGTGTTCCGATCTCTAGGCAAATAGACTTCACCCTCTGCATGAGAAGTTTCCTGAAGCAGCTGCATGTGTTTCCAAAGCAGAACGAACCAACAAAAACTTGAGTACTTCACATTAGATATTTTTTAAAGGTGTCACTGAAAGCTACAGGACTGTGGGTGGAATCCATAGCCGTATCCCAGCCATCCTTTACAATGACCTTAATGGCTCCTATTTATGTAGGGGGCATATTTATTAAAAGAAAAATGTAGATCCGGAATGAGCTGACATTTGTTTCAGCTAATTACAGGGGTTATAATAGATAGAGGCATTAGGGAAACAATGCAAATACAGTAATTAGGTTAAGACTAGTCTTGCTAAAGAAGAGAAGGTAGTCCACTCTCGAAATGGCCTTCTTTACCTAAAATATTTATAAGGAACAGTTCATGTGCTTTTAAGATGTTGTTGGATTGATGACTATGGACTTCTAGTAAAATGTGTTTGTTCTTTCCCTGGAATTTATAAAACATTTACATTTTTTACCGAAAAATTAAAACCTTTACTAAAATAAAAAAAAAATCTAAAATCCTTATTTGCAGTGTGTCAAAAGAGTATGCAGTGGCTCTCCACACTGATGAATTGTCAATACAATCAATGACTCACCATATAAAAAATCTGACATTGGGCATATAATGACTACAGCTAATGTTACTGTGGTCTATATTTTGCACTAGATGTGAAAAAAAAGCAGCAAATCATTGGCGAACTGATCCTTTGCTACTGTATATACCTATCCCATTTTATAATTTAGTTTCCTTTTAGTAAACCTACTCTACCCTCTTCCTTGATTTAATTGCCCTCCCCGCTCCACTCTGCCTTCCATATTGCTGTTGGATTGTGCATCTCATTCCTGTTCTGAAACCTGCTGCTTCCACTTTTCCAAATTATCAATGGAACACAGGACCCTAATCACATTATAGACGCAGAGGTGAAAGTGAAGCACTGAACTTAATTTTTTTATAGCCTGCCAAAAATGAATCATTGGTTAAGCCTAATGGCTTGAAATTGGCAGCTCTCCACAAAATGGGACCACCCAAAACAAAGGGGTCGCCCCAAACTGTGAATAAGTGAACAAATAAGAACACCGAACAGCATCTTGAGAGTCCAAAAATTCCTTTATTCTTGTCACAAATAACCACAGGAATGCAGAAGACATCCAACACATTTTGGCGGTCCACATACTCTCCGTTTATTAGGGCTACAAATGAAAAATATAAATATTTCCAAATCCATGAGTGGTGTAAGAGAATATTAAAAATAAAAACAGGATGCCACGAGCACCAGACCCAGTTTGACATGGGATCAATCGCCATGGGGCTGCCAGGTCAGTCGCCAATATCATAACAAAAAAACCGTCTGTATGTAGCAGCCCCCCTAATACCTACCTGAGGTCCTTCTCTGTCCAGTGATGTCCACTAGTCCATCGGCCATCGGGGGCTCTCCTTCCTGATTGGCTGGGACACAGCTGATGCACCATTGGCTTTTGCGGCTGTCAATCAAAGTAAGTTAGCCAATAAGGAGAGAGGAGGTGAGGTTGAATGGACACAGAGGAAGCTGCAGCTCGGCTCGGGTGCCCCCATAGCAAACTGCTTGCTGTGGGGGCACTCGGCAGGAGGGGCTAGAAGCAGCAACGAGGGACCCGAGAACAGGAGGATACAGGCTGCCCTGGGGCTTCTGACTTGAATTTCATCAAGGAGGTTGTTTGCAATGTCCCAAACTCAGCTGAAAAAAGGTTAAGAAACGCTGCTTCAAATGTGTAGGGATGGCAATTTAAATCCGGGCTTTGCTTCTGAGTAAATGAGTTACTAAACTATCACATACCATGTGTTCTGAGCCTTCTCCTGTTGCTTGCTTTTACCGGTCATAAAGGAAAAAAATCATGACAGCGGCTGAGCCTTGCAAATACAGTTCTCATATTTCCACCCTAATAAGTTCTCTTTAAGCCCCCTAGTGAACCATCCCCCTAGACAGGAGCATTATACAGCCTCTTTAAATTCACAGCTATAGGTATAACAGGTCTTTCTTGTGCTTTGTGCGCTCAGTCACTTTATGGATGAATGATTTTTCCCTGTTGGTGCTGCTACAAGGTGCGCATGTGAATCCATACAGTTAGATATCACTTCCATCACCGCAGCCAATAAAACATCAGTCTCGCTGTCAATGACTGATTACTGGCACAATGAGTGCTGTCACTCTGACCGGCGAAACACGTGTTCACCGTTTCTTTTTAATAACCTGTTTATTCACACCAGGCCCCTAACAGCAGCCACGGGTTGATTGTAGATTAAACCACCTTCTCTGGAGCATTTACCCTGGGACTGATGCTTTATTGGCAGCCTTATTAATTGCCTTTGTGACCTAGCAATGTAGACCGCACAGTGGATAGAGATGAGTGAATTGATCCTCAGACAGATTGGGTGAATCTCATTCTTCTGGGCAATTCATTGTTTCCTGGGTTCTCATAATTATGAGTGTGCACTGATCCACCGATAAAATTCATGTCATTTATAAATCCCAAATGTCTGGGATTGTAAACCAAGTGATTTTCTGCCATTTTAAGAGCTTTATGCACATATCCATCAGAATCAGAACATTGGGGTTGATTTGCTAAATCTGGTGCAGCTCTGCATTGAAAACAATCAGCGTCCAGGTTTTTTTTGTCAAAGCTTAAAGCGGAGTTCCCCGCCGCTGAGCCAAACCGAATGTGCAGTGTGCTTCGCGCATGCGCAGTAGGGACCTGCCTGTGAAGCCGCAAGGCTTCACTGCCAGGCTCCCTTACTAGTTATGGCAGCGGCAGCCCCCCGACAGCCGAAGGAAACATCGGCTGTGGTGCCGACATCGCTGGACTCCAGGACAGGTAAGTGTCCTAATATTAAAAGTCAGCAGCTACAGTACGTGTAATTTTAATTATTGGAGGGAGGTGGAACTCCGCGGAACTCCCCTTTAATTCAACAAGCTGAAGTTAGAAGCAGATTGGCTACCATGTACAGCTGAACCACATTTTGTACTCTGCAGTTTTAGGCCCCTTTCACATTGGCTTTCCGAACAGGTCCGCCTATCAGTTTATCAGGTGGACTGGATCGGATGCTCCATGCAGCTCTATGGAGCAGTGGATGTCAGCGGAGACATCTCTGCTGCTATTCAATCCCATCCTGTCTGTG
Organism: Pelophylax lessonae; assembly: GCF_965119305.1. Taxonomy (NCBI): domain Eukaryota; kingdom Metazoa; phylum Chordata; class Amphibia; order Anura; family Ranidae; genus Pelophylax; species Pelophylax lessonae. Next base: position 229,992,578 of record NC_138775.1, on the reverse strand, counting down.
AAATCCGGATGGATGGAAACCCTGTTTTCTATCTGTCTGGAGGATCGGATCGGATGAAAACGGACATTCATTCATCCAATCTCCCATAGAGGAGAGCAGGGGTCTGACAGGTCTGTCTCTGCAAAGTAAGCAGAGACAGATCTGTCATCCGCCTGCTCAGTGGGGATCAGCGGATCGATCTCCGCTGAGCAAAATGGAGTCTGTCGGGGGCGCACCGCCCATGTGAAAGAGGCCTTAGTAAATAAACCTCAATGTGATTTGCCGGAAAGGATCAGATTGGTCTGACCTGCCCACCATGCCTAATTTTTTATTCAAATTACATATCAATAGCAGCGGTTGTAAAAGAAACTAGAGAAGTGTACAGGTCTGATTTATTTTCCTGAAAATGTAAGGTAGTTGGCTCATATGTTGGTCCACTGGCTTCAACAATACCTACAAGTACAAAGATCAGGTGTTCTGGCTTCACTCTGATTTACTAACCTGTATCCTTATTCTAGATCTTTATTCCAGCATACCAAAGCCAGGGGTTCAGTATGACATCCAGACAACTTTTTACAAGAAAATCAACCTGTTCTTTAACGTCTTGCTGCAGCTGCTTTACCCACTTCTGATCCGGAAGGTTTTACCCCCTTAATAACAAGGCCGTTTTTTGCAATTAAGCACTGCATTAGTTAACCTGACAATTGCGTGGTCATGTGACACTATACTGAAATAAAATTGATGTCTTTTTTTCCCCCACAAATAAAGCTTTATTTTGGTGGTATTTGATTACCTCTGTGGTTTTTATTGGTTGCGCTATAAACAAAAGAACTGCGACAATTTAAAAAAAAAAAAACATTTTTACTTTCTTCTATAAAAAACAGCCAAGGAAAAAAAAAAATAAAAATCAAAGGTTTTCATAATTTTAGGCCAATTTGTATTCTGCTACATATTTTTGGTAAAAAAAACAAAAATCCCAATAAGTGTCTATTGATTGGTTTGGGCAAAAGTTATCACGTCTACAAACTAGGGAATAGATTTATGGCATTTTTATTTTTATTTTTTTACTAGTAATGGTAGCGGTCAGCGATTTTTAGCGGGACTGCTACATTGCAGCAGACAGATCGGACATCATACTGACACTTTAACACTTTTCACGGGACCAGTGACATTATTACAGTAATCAGTCCTCAAAATATGCACTGTTACTGTACTAATGACACTGGCAGGGAAGGGGTTAACACCAGGGGTGATTAAAGGGTTAAATGTGTCCCTAGGGGATGCTTTCTAACTGTGTGTGGGGGATGGACTCACTAGATGAACATAGGGATCCGTGTTCCTAAACAGCAGGAATACAGACTTCCTGTGTTCATCTGTGACAAAATGGTGGTCTGCCTTGTTTAAATAGGCAGACCGCAGTTCTGTCTCTATGTTGACATTGCATCCGCTACCCCTCTGGCCAATCAGTGTGCGCCCCCACTGGCTATTGCACAAAACGACGCAATAGAGCCGACCTGCCGCAGTATATGTACTGCTGGTGGTCGGCAATAAGGATGATCGAACGGTTCGGGTCCACCATCGCTTCGGCCCGAACATTGGGTGTTCGAGGTTCGGCCGAATTTAGAACTTTTTGCCCAAAAAGTTCGGAATTCGGCAACCAGAACCGACCAAAATGCAATGCTTCAGGAAATGGGCTTTAAAAGCCTGTGATTGGACCAGAACCATTAGCAAAAGCCAATTGAGGGGGCAGGAGAATGCTAGGAATGTGATTGGAGTGACTAGGGGGTCCCTAGACCAATCATTAGTGAATACGCCCCCCAGTATATAAGATAGCCCCCGCCATATTCCTAGCATTGTTATACTGGACATGGAAGAGAGTGGAAGCAGTTCTGTTAATTTTACTTTAAAAGTGTCATTTAGCATTTATTAGTGTGAGGAAAGGGATATCTAGTGTAGTTAGAGTGCTCCTTTACACTTAAGTTAGCTTCAAAAATTTAGTTTCTGTAGGGAAAGTGTTAAGTGTAAGGGGACCGTAGTGTAGTGTAGGGTTAACTGACAGTGACTGCTATGGCAGGGTGATAAAACCCTTCCATAGCAGGGTGACCGCTATAGAGAAATGATCATTTCTCTGAGTTGCTTCAGGACAGGAATATGGCTTCTCACCAGCAAGCATTTTTCATGCTGCAGGGGTTGCCACTGCCAGTGCTTTTTTGAGCACATGTTTGATGTCAGACATGACATCTGAACATGTGTATAGGGGGTATATATACACATATATGTCTGTATATATACCTCTAGACATATATAGGTGTGATAGTAGCAGAAATTTATGCTTGCGCTAATTAAATCATTTACAGTAATATATTTCTGCTACTATCACACCTATATATGGCTAGGTGTCTATATACATATAATTATGTGTGTGTATATATACCACTATACACAAGTTCAGATGTTTTGCCTGCCTCAAAAGAACCCCAAAAAATGCCAAAAAAATGCTAGCGTCAAAAAAAAAAATGCCCAGGTGTGTGTTTTGCTGGCATTTTTTGGGGGGTTTTGGAGGCAGGCAAAACATCTGAACTTGTGTATAGTGGTGTATATACACACATACATATATTTATATACACACCTAGACATATATAGGTGTGATAGAAGCAGAAATATATGCTTGCGCTAATGAAATCATTTACAGTAATATATTTCTGCTACTATCACACCTATATATGGCTAGGTGTCTATATACATATAATTATGTGTGTATATATACCACTATACACAAGTTCAGATGTTTTGCCTGCCTCAAAAGAACCCCAAAAAATGCCAAAAAATCGCTAGCGTCAAAAAAAAAAATGCCCAGGTGTGTTTTTGCTGGCATTTTTTGGGGGGTTTTGGAGGCAGGCAAAACATCTGAACTTGTGTATAGTGGTGTATATACACACATACATATATTTATATACACACCTAGACATATATAGGTGTGATAGAAGCAGAAATATATGCTTGCGCTAATGAAATCATTTACAGTAATATATTTCTGCTACTATCACACCTATATATGGCTAGGTGTCTATATACAAATAATTATGTGTGTATATATACCACTATACACAAGTTCAGATGTTTTGCCTGCCTCAAAAGAACCCCAAAAAATGCCAAAAAAATGCTAGCGTAAAAAAAAAATGCCCAGGTGTGTTTTTGCTGGAATTTTTTGGGGGGTTTTGGAGGCAGGCAAAACATCTGAACTTGTGTATAGTGGTGTATATACACACATACATATATTTATATACACACCTAGACATATATAGGTGTGATAGTAGCAGAAATATATGCTTGCGCTAATGAAATCATTTACAGTAATATATTTCTGCTACTATCACACCTATATATGGCTAGGTGTCTATATACATATAATTATGTGTGTATATATACCACTATACACAAGTTCAGATGTTTTGCCTGCCTCAAAAACCCCAAAAAATGCCAAAAAAAACGCTAGCGTCAAAAAAAAATGCCCAAGTGTGTTTTTGCTGGCATTTTTTGGGAGTTTTTGGAGGCAGGCAAAACATCTGAACTTGTGCACAGTACCACTATACACAAGTTCAGATGTTTTTCCTGACTGCAAAGAACCCAAAAAAATGCCTGCTATTAAACCGGCAAGGTGTGAAAAACGAGAAGAGAAGCCAACCCCCTGTGCTGAAAGTGTTCTAATACAAACAATCCTTTTTTTATGGTTCTGGACATGCCACAGAGCTGAAACTTCACAGGTACACCTTTTAGACCCCCCCCCCAGATACGAAATCACACAAAAAAAAAGTTCTTAAAAATTGTCATTTTTGATAAAAAAGCCAATTATTGAAAAAATTAAAAAAAAAAAAAAGAGATTTTTTGATTTTTACTTTGGATTTCGTATCTGGGGGGTCTAAAAAGTGTACATGTGAAGTTTCAGCTCTGTAGCATGTCCAGAACCATAAAAAAAAAAAAAGATTGTTTGTATTAGAACACTTTGAGCACAGGGGGTTGGCTTCTCGGTTTTCACACCTTGCCGGTTTAATAGCAGGCATTTTTTTGGGTTCTTTGCAGTCAGGAAAAACATCTGAACTTGTGTATAGTGGTACTGTGCACAAGTTCTGATGTTTTGCCTGCCTCCAAAAACTCACAAAAAATGCCAGCAAAAACACACCTGGGCATTTTTTTTTTTGACGCTAGCGTTTTTTTTGGCATTTTTTGGGGTTCTTTTGAGGCAGGCAAAACATCTGAACTTGTGTATAGTGGTATATATACACACATAATTATATGTATATAGACACCTAGCCATATATAGGTGTGATAGTAGCAGAAATATATTACTGTAAATGATTTCATTAGCGCAAGCATATATTTCTGCTACTATCACACCTATATATGTCTAGGTGTGTATATAAATATATGTATGTGTGTATATACACCACTATACACAAGTTCAGATGTTTTGCCCGCCTCAAAAGAATCCAAAAAAATGCCAAAAAAAACGCTAGCGTCAAAAAAAAAAATGCCCAGGTGTATTTTTGCTGGCATTTTTCTCAATCCAAAGCACTAAGTGTCGTTTCTCTCTGCAGTTTTGTTTTTCTGCTATCAGCATGAATAACTTCTGACAATTTTTCCTGACACAAGAAAAATATGGTGACAGGGGAGGGACCCCCATCTTATTGTCAGCCTCAGATCTGTTGCTGTGTGAAGGGGGGTGTGTCCCTTCACTCCAATCAGCTTTCAGAGCTCTCCTCATTGGGCTCTGCAGAATGTAACTGCAGCTCTCGGCCCCCTTTTTTCTTACAGCTCAGACAAGCTTTTTGAATTCTGGACTTTGAATGGCTGTAGAGAAGAGAAGACTGCAAATAAACACATATAACTTATGTCGGAAGGTTCATTTCATCTCTGTGTATCATCCAAGGCCAGTCACTTCTCTGGTTATATGTGAGGGTTTACAACCACTTTAATGCCTACATGCTGCGCATATGCTTCCATGGGAGGCAGAGCTTTCTGTGCGGATAATACACTCAATGTGTGCTCCCAGCATAGTGACAGAGCTGTCAAAGACAGCTCTCGGTCCATACTAATGATCGGGAGTCAGAGGGACAGGTTCTCAATTATGTGACCACTGTGACAGCCAATCACATGATTGGCTGATTTTTCCTGCCCATTATGCGTACTGACTCTAATAAAGGGACGCCAGAGCTGGGTGGGAAGAATTTAACAAAGTTAGAATAGGGAACAGTAAAGGGGGTTGAGGGCAGTCATTTTGTATTTACAGTATACATATACATTTTTCATATACAATATATAATATATAACACTCTCCTAGATGGGTGCTAGAGAGTGAGTATAGTTTTTGGCTCTGTCTGCCTATCAGAGGAGCAGCAAGTCAATTTTATATTTCTCTCTGCTTAACGGAGCAGGATCTGTGAGTTAGGTCTGCTCAATGTTCCCAGTGTGTGATTCATGTGGTCTGGGGGAGTGTCCCCACTGATCCAATGGGGAGGCACATTGGATAGTGGAGGAAACCTGACCAATAGGCACACAGGCTTTTATAAAGCCCCAGGGATTGGCACAGACTGCTGTCTCGGTGCATTGTGGGGTGTAATATAAAAACCCAGGGGATCCTAAAAAGGTGAGAAATCCAGCCACCCCCAAGGGGGCAAGGCTAAAAATATAAAAATAATAAACATACAGTAAAGGCTATATAGTGACCACCAAGAAGGCACAAAATACAGCAACAAGAACACCACACTATAATCAAAAATCAGTAAGATAATACTTACATGTATTTTATATATTATTATGAAAGAGTCTTTGAATTCGCACCTATAAGTGTGAAATACATAAGAGCTGTATCTTGTACATTTTAGGACCAATTCACACTTTACTATTCATATTAGTGGTGCTGACGTACATGCATTGTGTCACGCATTATCATACGTTGCATTAAGGCAGCCAATTCATTGTGAATAGGCTGTTATTACACAAGAACAGAAAAGAATAAGTACATTTAGCATTATTCCCAGAGCAGTGCACCACAATTCATGGAAGTTCATTACTGTGTGCTGTGCTGCAACATATGAGCGATGGACAAAAAAAATGTAACAAGGGGGGAAGGTGCTAATAAACAAAAATAATGATATAAAGAAATTACCCACTCGCTCAAAAATAAACAAGAAGAGCGGGACTCAAATGGCAAGAAGAACAGCATATACAAAAAATATAGACAACAGAAAAAGAGAATTGCCCAGGGAAAGCGCCATGCAGTAGAGCCACGGAGGTATATATATATATATATATATATATATATATATATGTGTGTGGGTCAGCAAAAAGAAAAATTCCACACAAATTTCTCGAGTAATAAATAGAGTAAACAAATTTTATTTCATCAAAAAATAACCAATGATTATAAACAATGGAATAAAGTAAACCTTCCACCTCACCAAAAAGTTAAAATAAACCATGCGGTGATTAAAAAAAAAACACATACGCACAGGTAGGCTGCATCTGTCATATGAGCAATAACAAGTAGCAAATATCAATATACAAAGGTAACGATCGGTCCACTGAATCGCTGGAATGGACCAATCGGAGCAACCCAGCACTCAGTTGGATGTGATCAATGGATATCCAACAAGGAGCCGACAATCCACTGACCACGGCCAAACTGAGACCGGAGCGGGGTCCAAAAAGGCCACAAAATATGATACACGGCGTCAATGGAGCAAATGTGCATATAGACCGAGACCGAGGCTGAACAGAAATTGAACAATGTATTGCTTCAGGGCTCGAGCATCACACTACATCAACGCCGTTAATCATAGATGGAATGTGGTGTATATACCACTAGGGGGAGAAGGCCGGCAAGCACATAGTGCTGAACATGATAAATCATCACATAAGCAGTATGGAAATTGATCAAGGCAATATAATAGATGTGTCATGAGAATAAACCATATAATAACGGCAAGAATATATAATAAACAATTTGATCAATAACCCAAATGATAGAATGGAGGGTGCAAAACCAGTCTCAGACTGATGACCAATTGGAGAGTAATCTCGGCTCGTGCTGGCAGCTACCCAGCAAATTCAACCAAAAATAAGCTGAGGAGCCCCACCAGGCAGGACCAGGGACAAATCTACCCATCAGCCAGCAGGAGACAGACACCAAATGGATAGACATAAATTAACTGCAGAGGGAAAGAAAAAAATTAGATACTGTCGTTAAACAACCCAATGGGCATTATCTAGCCTCCTGAATATGGAGAGACTAAACGTGGAACTCCACAAAAAATGGACTGTAATCCACTAGCATGGGTAAACCAAAAATTCAAAAATAAAAAAAGGGGGAGAGGAAGATTCCCTCTGTGGACCAATACAAATCGTCCGGTGTGTGGTAAACCAGACCGCAGTTCTCCTAGCACAAAAACTTGAAAGTCAAATCAAATAAAGTAAGAAGAAGTTTTCTGTAGTCCAGTTATGCAATGAGTCCTTCATATTCTAAGTAGTAAGTCTACTTGCTTGGAGAATGGAAAGATTAACTTTTAAGCTGATTAACCTTTAGTCTTGCAGAGTTATACAGGTTTCTATCCTATACTAATGTGCTTATTCTGATTTCATTTCACACTGGAAGCTTCTAAAAGTGTGCATTAGAAGCTACAGCAAGTCAAATAGGGCCTGCCTCGTTTACTGGCTGGAAAACATCCAACTTTATGTAGTCTTTTCTCTCCATCCTCACAGTTCCCGGTCTGTCCTTTTAATTCATTGGATTTCAGTTGTTTCAATGACGTAGGATCAGCATCACACGTAATTCTTATTAAGGTAGCCTGTATGCAAATGCTCACTCTTCAAGACATACACTCACCTTTAAGGTATTTGGATATTTGAACAACTCCTCCCAAGAGCTAGCCCTCTGCTTGCACTGGGCTTGGGGCTCTTGAGAAGAGCACTGATGTAGGGTGCTGTGATGTTATCATATATATATATATATATATATATATATATATATATATATATCTGTATAGGCTGCTGACCCACCTTTCTCCTTCCTGGTCCTGCTACCCCTGTTTCACTTTTTTGAGGTGGTTTTGCCCCACTAAACTGGCAGTCCTCTCCACTTCCCTCTGCACTATTTTTAGAGGCTAAGGTACTGTACATACCCCTTCCACATCTTTTCCTCTCAGAACGGCTGCTACATCTCCTGGCAAAGGGGTCCCTGCACTGTAATCCTCCAGACTCGTCCCACTCCCACTAGGATTAAGAAGTGGAAAAAAAAGTTTACAGACACTCACTGATTATCTAAGGCTGCTGCCCAACACTGTCCATACTGGTCCTGCCACGTCTGTATTAATATAGTTGTGATCTCTCCTCCTCTTCCCCACTTACATTTGTAAAAGACAGAGCCCCTGCCCCCACCTCTACCCTTCATCCCAGCCACTGTGCCTAGATAGGAGAAGCTCTGCCGAGTACTCACCTAGCAGTGACCCCTATCCTTCGCCCTGATGACCACTGTCCTTTACCCTACTGACTCCTGTCATATGCTCTTCTAACCCCTGTACACTGCCATGCTGACCCCTGTCTTCCTCCCTACTGACCCCCTGTACACTGCCCTACCGATTCCTGTTGACCTCCTATCCTTTGCCCTGTTGATCCCCTGTACCCTGCCCTGCTTACCCCTGTCCCCCACCCTGCTGGCCCTGTAAACTGCCCTACCAATTTCTGAATACTCCCACCCTAACCTCCCATCCTTTGCCCTGCTGACCCTTTGGTTCCTCAGGAAGAAACAGCCAGCTCCCATATGCGCACCGGGAATCCACATTGACTTATTATTTCAGTCTCTCGTGGAGAGATCATTTTGAACTCCAAGCAAACACACACATATGTATGCAGTTTAAATGCAGAGATGTGAACTCTTACCTGTCAAAGGATGGGTAGATCCTCTGTCCTCTGCCCTACTGACCCCCTGTACACTGCCCTGCCGATTCCTGCTGACCTCCCATCCTTTGCCCCTCTGTCCCCCTGTACACTGCCCTGCTTACCCCTGTCCTCCACCCTGCTGACACCGTACACTTCCCTACCAATTCCTGTACACTCCCCTGCTGACCTCCCATCTTTTGCTCTACTGACACTGTACACTGCCATGCAAACTAATACCCTCTTCCCCCGTTACATTTTTTACTGCACCAATCCATACAGTCTAGATCCGACCCTGCCTTTAGCTATGATCTGCCTGCATTGCTCAGAGAAGCACAGAGACCCAATGATGATATCACTGGATCTAAAATAGGGTTTATCGTGAAAACAGAATGGTTTTATGTAAAAATTATGTTGTTGAAGGGAAGAGTGAGATACCAGGGAGGTCAAAATATGATCAGATTAAACTTAAACTTTACATTTGCAATCATGTGAAAAACAAAATCTTGTTTTATTCAAATTCCCACACATGATAGGTCAAGGTGAACATGGCTCCTTTTTGCTAAGTGAGCATTTTCTATCTCTTAAATAAATCAACCATACAGTTTGTACAATAGCTCTGCAGATAATTCAGAAAGCATGCTGCCTACAATAACACGTTCTGGTTTTTATTTTATGAAAAATAATTGTGTGAGGGGAGGTGCAGAGCCCGAACAATGCGGCACCAACTATCGCATATGCCTAGAACAGCTTGATGTTTAGAGCCCTGCTGCCCATTTTGTGCCGCACAAATCTCAGGTCTGATTGCCATAGGTTACTGCATATCATTATTCCTTACAACATGTTATTAGGTAAAGGCCACTTTATTGTCAGAACACATTAGGGTAACATTCAGCCAAATGCTGCTCCACTAAAAATACCTTCAAAAATGTAATTGTTGTCCTCCGAAACCAGCTAGACGATTACTTTTATTTCCCAGTAAAGGAACAGAATCTGAATTTTGTACTACCTTTACAGAGGCCTTTCTTCTTTTAAATTATACAGCTCCTTTTTTTTTTCTACTATTTGACTACTCCGCATTCCTAAATCATCCCCAATATCACAACTGAAAGTGCCTTGTCTTCGGACCCAAACTTTCATTGCATTGAGGTGTCCACCCTTACTTAAAGTGGTGTTTCACTCAAAAAGTAAGGTATCGTTGGTTTGCTCCCTCCCCTCTGTCTGTAACTAAGTTACTATTTATTTTTCATGGAGAGGTATTTTATGGAGAGGGGGAAGTGAGTACTGATTTTCATCCATACTTGCTCTAACTTCTGCAATCCTCGTCTGGGCAAAGATGATGCCACTTGCCCCACCCAGCTCATAGCCTCCTGGGACAAGTTACCATCCCAATTGAGCTTGCACATGCTCGATGAGGGGTTCCTCAGGAAGCCACAGCCAGCTCCCATTGGCAAGATGGCAGTACTGGAGACCAATATTGGTAAGAAGAACCAGCTGCAGGAAGACAGAGCTGGACTCTAGGGGCTGGTAAATACCTGATTTTAAAGTCAGCAGCTATATTGTTTTGTAACTGTTGACTTTTAATTTTAAAAAGTTCAAGTTCCTTTTATGATGTTCGTTTCTCTTACCTGTCAAAGGATAGGTAGATCTGTTCAATCAGTTTTATGGTTCAGGCATCTCCACAGACAGATTATGCGAACCTTCACCCTCACCTTCCATTTTCCAACATCTCATCCCATCCCCAAACTTTAATCAAAATTATACAATTTAATACTATTTAATTTTTAGAGGAACTTTCAAATTTCCTGCAGGCCATGTTATTCTACTATACATGTGTTTTGCTGCATCTCCAGAGGGGGGCTTTCTCTTCCTAGTGCTTGCATCAGGCCCCCTAATGATGCATTGTGGTGAATGGCCATCATCAGGAGGCCAGCTGCATAACTGGTAAGAGACAACTGGCCCCCTTATGACATCACAAAAGAAAATGGTGATGCAGGACCCAATGTGCAACAGCAGCATTGTGGGTCCCTACAGAACATTGAAAGATTTCTGGGTGTGTATGTTTTTTTTTTTTTGTGTGGATTACTCAGGAAGAAAGATGGCGAAGGGGGTGATGAGTGATCTCACTATCTCTACTGGCTCTATAGCAGTTTACTAGTACTTCTTGGTCATTGTCCCCTCTGAAATCATCTGCTCACGGGACAGTGACGAATCATCAACAGAATTACATATTACTCACCCGCTAGCTGTGAGTTCCCTGTACAAGCAATGTAATAGAGTCCACTGTGCTCAATATGGTACTCAGTCCAGTTCCCTGTGCTTCTCTTTCAATGGAAACAGTCAGACACCCAGTTCCTGCTGATATGATAGGGCTGATTTGCTATAAAAGAGTTGAGTAAATAGAATAAATGTGTGAATATTCACTGTTAATTATCCAGTCACAGATAGCCCTTCACTTTGCATACCCAATCATGTGCATATGCTTTTCACATGTTTGGATAAGTGAATATTCTATTCACACCACCCTTTGAGTTCTGTTTCAAATGCCGCTTTATGCATTGACATATCTCCTTAGACCCAGTCTGTCAGTATGTCTGATCTTTGACCATATGACCATATAACAGCATGGTCACCTGCTGACTTGGCACCATCCACAGACAGCTTAACTCTTCAATAAGACATAGAAGTTGAATCAAGCACAATTTTATTTCAGACAACTGCAGTGCAAAGAATGTTCTCCAGGCTTTTGCAGTGTAAGAAGACAAATCTTTCTTATGCCCTGTCTCTGTGAAAAGCTAACAATGACTAAGGGAACATAAGAAAAGTGGAAAGGGTCTAGCTAGCACTAAACTTACTAGCACTAAACAGAAGGGGCAGACATTGGAAGATACCAAAATCACATTGTAAACAAGTTGTAGTGGCCAGAAAAGGCCACTAGATGTCAGCATACTAATGACAATGATAATCTGATGTATTTTCAATACAACACAGAAAAAATACATAAAAGGGGGGCAGAACTCTTGAGATTCTCACCTACATTAGTAAATCAGTCATAATGCTTTCATACAGTGTCATGGTCTTACCTTTTTGCTGTTCTCCTTCGTTTGACATGTGCTGGAGGCCATCTTGGTTTCTGGGTTTCTTGTAGCCTCCCACCCTGCGGCTCCTCCTTCCCACTGGGAGGAGCTGGATGCCTAGCTCATATATATAGGAGGTCTGTGGCCTCAGTTCCCTGCTTGGTCCTCCTGTGTTCACATGCTTCTAAGACTGCTGCTGGTTCCTGGTTCCTGTTCCTGGCTTCGTCTGACTACCCTGCTGGTTCCTGATCCCGGCTTCGTCTGACTACCCTCCTGGTTCCTGACCCCTGGCTTTGCAAAGACTCTGCTTCGGTTTCGCCATCCGTTTGGACTTTTGCTTTATAGCTTGTTTTTCAATAAAGCTTTCTTATTTTCACTTATCTGTTGTTGTACGTCTGGTTCATGGTTCCGTGACATTAGGACCAAGCCATGAATTCTGACGGTACAGGGCCATCCTCGCTACCCACGCTGGTTGCCAGACTTGATCAGCAGGATCACCTGTTGGGTCGGTTCGCCGTGGCGTTGCAAACCCTGCTTGAACGCACGGTACCACAGGCCATGAATTCTGACGGTACAGGGCCATCCTCACTACCCACGCTGGTTGCCAGACTTGATCAGCAGGATCACCTGTTGGGTCAGTTCGCCGTGGCGTTGCAAACCCTGATTGAACGCACGGCTCATTTCGCTCCCGTTGCCGATGGGTCGGTTGTCGCTCCTGGGCCCGCTCCTACTGCCGCTCCGGTTGTTGCGCCAGAGTCTACCCTGACACCTGTTGTTGCGCCTGCGGTGTTTCGGGGTATGTCCGGTTCTGCCCCCCTTCCACAGCGCTTTGGGGGAGAGCCAATTCAGTGCCGAGGTTTCCTTAACCAGGTGGGCATTTATTTCGAGTTGCTGTCACATGCCTTTCCTACTGAGAGATCAAAGGTGGGCTTCTTAATCTCGCTGCTCTCGGACAAGGCCTTGGCCTGGGCCAGCCCTTTATGGGAGAACAACAATCCGGTGGTTGCCGAGTTTTCCGGTTTTGTTGCTTCTCTTCGGAAGGTATTCGATGTGCCGGCTCGTGCTGCCTCTGCTGCGAAGCTCCTTATGTCCATCAGACAGGGTTTACGATCCGTAGCTGAATACGCCATTGAGTTTCGTACCCTGGCAGCAGAGGTGGCCTGGAATAATGAGGCTCTGGTCGCTGCTTTCTCTCATGGTCTCTCGGATGCCTTGAAGGATGAGGTTGCAGCTAAGGACCTACCAGTGGAGCTTGAGTCTCTTATTTCTTTCCTGATTTTGATTGACACCAGACTCAGGGAGAGACCTTCCTTTAAGGAGAGTCTGCGGAGGCCTCCTAACAGATTGGCGCCTACCTTTGCTGTCCCACCCGTGCCTCCCTCTCCTCCCACGCCTCCTGGGGATGACTTGTCTGGGGGTGAACCCATGCAGCTGGGGTTTGCTCGCCTGTCCAAGGGGGAGAGGGTAGAGGGGGAGAGGGTACTCCGGAGACGCGAGGGCCGATGCATGTACTGTGGTCTCGGTGGGCATTTTCGGTTGGCATGTCCGAACCGTCCGGGAAACGCTCGCACCTGAGATCCTGTCGGGGGCAGATCTTGGATGGAGTCTCCTCGTCCCCGGTTTCCCGTGTTGACAAACCACTGATCACTGTTGTCCTCTCCTGGGTCGGGGGCTCGGTGACGACCCAGGCGTTGGTGGACTCTGGTGCTGGTGGTTTGTTCATTGATAGTGTGTTCGCTGCCGCCAATTCCATTCCTCTGCAGGCTCGAGGTTCTCCTCTGGCTCTTGAGGCGATAGACGGCAGACTCCTTCTGCCGCCACACGTGACTCATGAGACCCTTCCAGTGGGGTTAGCCATTGGTGCCGTCCACAGAGAGTCGGTCTGCTTCCAGGTTATTTCGTCTCCACACTACTCGGTGGTCTTGGGGTACCCCTGGCTCCAGAAGCATAATCCAATTTTCGATTGGAGATCGGCCGAGATCCTCTCGTGGTCACCGCAGTGTGGGGCTAGTTGCATCCATGGGCCTGTCAAGTTGCTGTGTACTTCCTCGGACTCTCTGTTGCCTCCTGAATACGAGGAGTACCGGGATGTATTCGATAAGGTGCGCGCGGTTGCCCTACCTCCGCACCGCCCATACGACTGTGCCATCGAGTTACAATCTGGTGCCGTTCCTCCTCGTGGCAAAGTCTATCCACTGTTGGTAGCGGAGAATGAGGCCATGGAGGAGTACGTGAGGGAGGCGCTTTCACGCGGACACATTCGCAAATCCTCGTCCCCGGCAGGGGCTGGATTTTTCTTTGTGAAAAAGAAGGGCGGTGAGTTGAGGCCTTGCATCGATTACAGGGGTCTCAATCGCATCACGATCAAGAACGCTTACCCGATACCCTTGATTTCCGAGCTGTTCGATCGCCTTAAAGGGGCCACGGTCTTTACCCAACCCCGACCTGAGGGCGGCATATAACCTCGTAAGGATCAAGGCGGGCGATGAGTGGAAGACCGCGTTTAACACCAGGACCGGTCATTATGAATCCTTGGTTATGCCCTTTGGGCTGTGCAATGCGCCCGCAGTCTTTCAGGAATTCATCAACGATGTTTTCCGTGACCTGTTGCAGCAGTGTGTGGTGGTCTATTTGGATGACATCTTGGTATATTCTGAGTCCATGGAGACCCACATTCTGGATGTCAGACGAGTGTTGCAACGGTTACGAGAGAACAAGCTGTTCGGTAAGCTTGAGAAATGCGAATTTCACCGATCCCAGGTAACCTTCTTAGGTTACATCATTTCCGCTGAGGGGTTCTCCATGGATCCTGAGAAGGTTTCGGCTGTCTTACAGTGGCCCCAGCCCAGTGGTCTTCGCTCCCTGCAGCGCTTTTTGGGCTTCGCCAATTATTATCGGAAGTTCATCAGGGACTTTTCCATGCTAGCCAAGCCTCTCACGGATCTGACCAGGAAGGGCAGTAATTCCCAGGTCTGGCCGCCCGAGGCCATCCGAGCTTTTGAGGCTCTAAAGTCCGCCTTTGTGTCGGCTCCGATTTTGTCGCATCCCAACCCTGGGTTGCCCTTTGTCCTCGAGGTGGACGCGTCTGAGACGGGAGTAGGCGCCCTTCTGTCTCAGCGTAGAACACCAGAGGGTCCTCTGCTTCCTTGTGGGTTTTACTCCCGGAAACTGTCTTCCGCGGAGTGCAACTACCAGATTGGTGACAGGGAGTTATTGGCCATCGTGCAGGCTCTTAAAGAATGGAGTCACTTGCTCGAGGGTTCGGTGGTTCCGGTCCTCATCCTGACGGACCACAAGAATCTGACCTACCTTTCTGAGGCCAAGAGATTGACACCACGTCAGGCCAGATGGGCTCTGTTCTTGTCACGTTTTAATTACGTGGTCTCCTACCTACCCGGTTCCAAGAACATCAGGGCGGATGCCTTATCACGGCAGTACTCCGACCTGTCCAGGGAGGAGTCGATTCCGACTTCGGTCATACCTCCGAATCAGATCCTGGCCGCCATTCGCACCAGCCTGACCTCTCCCCTGGGTGAGCAGATTTTGGCGGCTCAATCTGGTGCTCCCTCTGGGAGACCCAACGGCAGATGTTTTGTGCCTGAGGAGTTGCGCACTCGGTTGTTGCGAACCTACCATAACTCCAAGACCGCGGGGCATCCTGGAAAGAATCAGCTGTCCTGGGCTGTTTCACGTCTGTTCTGGTGGCCTTCCCTACGTTCCGACATCGCCGCATATGTAGCGTCATGCTCCGTTTGTGCCCAGAGTAAGTCCCCTCGGCACCTTCCGTTGGGCCTTCTGCAACCCTTAGCCACCGGGGAGCGCCCATGGTCACACCTGGGGATGGATTTCATTGTGGACCTCCCTGCATCCCGAGGCCATACGGTCATTCTCATGATTGTGGATCGGTTTTCCAAAATGTGCCACTGTGTTCCTCTCAAGAAGTTACCCTCTGCACAGGAGTTGGCCACGATTTTTGCCAGGGAGGTCTTCCGGTTGCACGGTTTGCCCAAGGAGATTGTGTCGGATCGGGGGAGTCAGTTTGTGTCCAGGTTCTGGCGTGCCTTTTGCTCCCAGTTGGGGATTCATCTCTCCTTCTCCTCGGCCTACCACCCTCAGTCCAATGGGGCCGCAGAACGTTCCAATCAGGCCTTGGAGCAATTCCTTCGTTGCTATGTCTCCGATCACCAAGACAATTGGGTTGACCTCCTGCCTTGGGCTGAGTTTGCCAGGAACACGGCGGTGAACTTTTCCTCTGGGACGTCTCCCTTCATGGCCAACTATGGGTTCCAACCTGCCGTGTTACCAGAGGTATTCTCTCCCCAGGATATTCCGGCTGTGGAGGATCACCTTTCCGTCCTACGTGCTTCTTGGGTACAGATCCAGAAGTCTCTTGAGGTCTCTGCGCAGCGCCAGAGACTCCAGGCTGATCGCAGACGAGCGCCTGCTCCTTCCTACCAGGCCGGAGACCGTGTATGGTTGTCCACCCGCAACCTCAACCTTCGAGTGCCCACTCCCAAGCTGGCGCCTCGCTTTGTTGGTCCCTTCCGAGTGCTTCGCCGGGTAAACCCGGTAGCCTATGCCCTTGCGCTTCCTCCTGGCATGCGGATCTCCAACGTGTTTCATGTCTCCCTGTTGAAGCCACTGGTGTGTAATCGTTTCACTTCCTCGGTTCCTCTGCCTCGTCCGGTCCAAGTGGGCAATCGTGAGGAGTATGAGGTGAGCAATATCCTGGACTCACGCCTGGTCCGCGGTCGGGTACAGTTTTTGGTTTATTGGCGTGGTTATGGTCCAGAGGAGCGTTCATGGGTTCCCTCCGCAGATGTCCATGCTCCTGCCTTGCTCCGAGCCTTCCACGCACGCTTCCCTCAGAAACCGTTCTTTACTCCGCGGAGGAGGGGCCCTTGAGGGGGAGGTACTGTCATGGTCTTACCTTTTTGCTGTTCTCCTTCGTTTGACATGTGCTGGCGGCCATCTTGGTTTCTGGGTTTCTTGTAGCCTCCCACCCTGCGGCTCCTCCTTCCCACTGGGAGGAGCTGGATGCCTAGCTCATATATATAGGAGGTCTGTGGCCTCAGTTCCCTGCTTGGTCCTCCTGTGTTCACATGCTTCTAAGACTGCTGCTGGTTCCTGGTTCCTGTTCCTGGCTTCGTCTGGCTACCCTCCTGGTTCCTGACCCCTGGCTTCGCAAAGACTCTGCTTCGGTTTCGCCATCCGTTTGGACTTTTGCTTTATAGCTTGTTTTTCAATAAAGCTTTCTTATTTTCACTTATCTGTTGTTGTACGTCTGGTTCATGGTTCCGTGACATACAGAGTCAGTTACACTATGATCCTGTTACCACAAATAGCTGGTGCTTCCAGATATAGGGAAGAAAGTGACCCACTATTATGCATTGCCCTACCCTGAGTGAGTTGCCAGGTCCACACACAGTCATTTGAGTAGGAGATCATCAACCCAAGCCCAAGGTGTCTTACATTAAAAAACTTCAAGAACACAAGCCCTTTTGCAGATAAGACATGCAATTGAAGCTGATTGGCTGCAGCAACTGATTGAAGGGTAAATTTTCCATTGACAGAAGTCAATTAAACAATTAATTCATATCAAGCAGAGGAGCCCACATACTAATCAAAATGTGGCTATTTCCTGCTGGATGAATTTTGATCAGTGTATGGCTATCTTTAGTAACTAATATTTTGGGGGATCTGTTTATGTAGCCAGATGTTAAGATACAGAACTATAATGTCGATATTATGCTGCACTATCCCCTCCAACCAGCAGGGGGAGAGCAAAGCCAAGTCAACCCATAGACTCCTATGCTGAGCACTGTGAATCATGGGAGTTGTACTCCGAGACAGCAGCAATCATACAATAGGGTCAGGGAAAACATTGCTTTCTTGGTATTAGGGACTCTGGGAGAGCACATCTGTATCCAGGGTCAGACTCTACCAGTAAGAGATCAGTCGGGAGGTCCAAGAGGTGAGAAAGAGACATTGTGGTTGCACTATACAGACCAAAGTGACTGGGCCCCGCTATTGCTGCAGAGGTACTGGAGAGTCCTCTCATCCACAGCTTCCCACAGCAAGTCTTCGGAGGCACCTCAGAGTACATTCTACTGTAAGCATCCAGCTGAATCACAGAGACCAGTGAGAGGGCTCATCTCCTACTATATGCCCTGTTAGCAGTTATATGAGGCAGGACAATAAGCTTACCACATTGCATCTGTGCCTTACCTGTTCTGCATACCCCCCATCTACTGTTTCTGTGCCGTATGTGTTGCATCTTTACCCCTCTATACTGCATGCTGGTTTTATTGGGATTACCAACAAGTGGAACAATGCTTCTTAAAGGGTCCCAACAATAGCCGGCAGAAGAACCATCTAAGAGACTGCCCTTTCTATTGAATAACTGTACACCTTAATTTTCCTTTCCATTACTGCCATTTTCCCACAGACAGTGTATAATAGTAAGTCTAGGCCTAGCATAACCACCGTTAATGCATTCTGGCAGTATAGTCCTCTGCTTAGTAGTACTGCCCACTGCTGCATCTACAGTGGCAATGCTACTGTTTATGCTAATCTGGAAAAAAAAAATGTTTCTTTTACATTTAGTCTTTAGCACTCATAATTCTGAGCACTAAGGCCCTGTTCACACATGAGTGTTCTCTTAAGTCTTAAAACTTCCAACAAACAAAATCCCATTCATTTCAATGACCCCTGTTCACATTTGAGCGTTTTTTCGCCTGAAGCAAAACACCTGAAGCTTAAAAAAGTACACAAGCTTCTTTTTTTGGCAGATTACAAGTGTTTTTGTTGAATGTCAATGCCTGTCTTCAAACACCTGCAAAAAACGTCAGAAAAACGCCCAAAAAAATGTACAAAAAAAAAAAAAAGCCTATAAAAAGCCAAAAAAAAAAATGCCTGAAAACAATACGCTCACTTTTGAATGGAGCCTTAGAGTCTTAATACTATTGTTGATTCAATCCAATGCTTGCTTTGGTATCAACTTTGTTTAGTGACAATATATTAAGTTGCTTCACTGATTTGCTTAATGTCTTTTTCTTTGATAAGGTGCTACTGTTGGTTGCCAAGCGCTGCTTCTAGTGAGATTTCTGTGTTATTGCATATCCAGAGACTCAATCCAATGTGTCACAGGAGTTGAGGTTCTTGAGGAGGTCGAGGCAAAGAAGAAGGGACCCATTTTTTCCAGCAGCTTCTATGGTGGCAACACTACATTCACAAATGGCTTTATAAAGACATTTTTGTTGGGTGGTGGGGACTGGTCTTGCAAAAAAGTAAACCTTTCATTTGGCACAGAATGTCTGCTTTGAGTCAAGTTTACACATTCGGCAATCCAAGTCACACAATTAAAAAATGGACTGTAGCCTACTATCTCACTGCCAGGGATTGCATAAAGATAATATAAAGACAGATTTGGTTACCTTTGCTAGCTTTGAAAAGAAAAGAAAAAAAACTTATATTTAGAGAATGATTATGTAAATGGTTTATATATCATTAACCTACAATTCAGCCTTATAACCCGTAGAATTTTCTACTGATTCCTGGGGACTCCAGCAGAGAGATTTCTTCAATTCAGTAACCAGGTCTACATACATGCCATATAAGGCACCCTTGTAATTGATTTTCCATTGTTTTACAGCAAAAAGAGTAAGACTCCAAGGAGTACTTATATAGAGTCTGAAACTATAAAGAGCTGGAGTTATCACATACAATCTAAGCAAGGGAGTCTGTCCATCAGCCTCTGTCAATAACTAAAATATCACTTTTAAGTGGACTGGCCTTTTTATGTCTGTTAGTACTGCTTTACAAAAGGCAGATATTTTAAAACATCCTATCTGGGCTGTCAGAGAGAAATGCCAGCAAATAAAAGCATTTTCTATGACTCGGTCAATTTATAAGAATGATGTATATGCTACGCTAAAAATTGTATCTAGAGGCTTTAAGACTGTACCCCTCTTTGGGCAATGCTTTATCATCTAGTGCTTTCAGCTCTGGCACTCGTGGTAGGACGTGGTAGGCTTTTGTGGGCATTTTTAGGTGCAGGCCAGCAATTGTCCATGTTGCCCCCACATTATAAGGGGCGATTGTTCTCACTCCAGTACCAATAGCAGAGCCTTTAAGATTAAAACATGTATAAATTGCAACACCAGAAATGTGATCTATCTACGTAATCACATGTAAGGCATGTGGGATCCAATTTGTGGGTCATACTACGAGGAGACTTAGAGATCGGTTACATGATCACATCTATGATACTGAACATGAACATGGTACCAATGTCGCTAGGCATTTTAATGAGGCCCATGGTGGAGATACAATTTTGCTGCAGATACAGGGCATAGAGAAAGTGACAGCTCCTAGTAGGGGTAGTGACTGTTTTAAAATCCTGTGTAAATGGGAAGCTTTTTGGATATTTACCCTCTAAACCAAGATTCCCACAGGTTTAAATTTTGAGTAGGACCTGACTAAGTTTTATGACTGTGTCCCCAAACCTTTGAGGTTGTTTCAATTTAAATTTATTGTTTATAGTTAATCATTTACCCATCTGTACCCCGATGTATCCATTTTGATTTGTTGTGGAATTTTTGTGTACTTTTAGGACTAAGGTCTCTATAATTGTGTGTGTATGTTTCCAAGATTGGAAAATGCTGCTATACCTCAAAGTTTTTCCCGTTTATGTTCTTTTGTTTTCTACCTTTTTGTCCTTAGTGATTTTGATATTGTTTTTATTTACATTAAGGCCCCATGCACACGGGGCGTTAGAAAAAACGTACGTCAAAGTTAGTTCTGACGCCGGAAAAAGCAGCTGTAAAAACGTGCTTTCAGTAGCTTTTTCCATTGGCGTTATTGCACGTTTTGCCACGTTGCTTTTAGTAGCGTTTTTTTTTCTTCCATTCAAAATCAATGGTTCCCTATGGGAGCCTATTGATTTGAATGGAGGTCGCACCGCAACACCGCAAGTCGGATCCGACTTGCGGGGCGGCGACTTGCGCTGTGAGAATCTTGAGGGGGAACTCCACGCCAAAATGGGAAAAAAAACGGCGTGGGGGTCCCCCCCAGGGTTCCAAACCAGGCCCTTCAGGTCTGTTATGGAATTTTAGGGTAGCCCCATGCCGAAAAAACGGCATGGGGTCCCCCCCAAAATCCATACTAAACCCTTATCCGAGCATGCAGCCCGGCAGGCCAGGAAAGGGGAGGGGACGAGCGAGCGGCCCCACCCCCCCTGGACCACACCAGGCCACATGCCCTCAACATGGGGGGGTGTTGGTGCTTTGGGGCAGGGGGAGCTCTGCACCCCCCACCTCAAAGCACCTTGCCCCCATGTTGATGAGGACAAGGGCCTCATCCCCACAACCCTGGCCGGTGGTTGTGGGGGTCTGCGGGCAGGGGGCTCATCGGAATCTGGAAGCCCCCTTTAACAAGGGGGCACCCCAGATCCCGGACCCCCTCCCTATGTGAATGGGTATGGGGTACACTGTACCCCTACCCATTCACCCCATAAAAGGCAGTGTATGGAAATAACGACAAGAGACGTTTTGGAAAGTTTATTAAAAATCTTCATCCGACTCTTCTTGTCTTCGCCTCTCCGGGGTCTTCTCCGGGGTCTTCTGCTCTTTTGCTGTCCGCCCTTCTTGTCTTCTCCTCTCCGGGGTCTTCTCCGGGGTCTTCTGCTCTTTTGCTGTCCGCCCTTCTTGTCTTCTCCTCTCCGGGGTCTTCTACTCTTTTGCTGTCCCCCTCTTCTTGTGTTCTTCTCTCCGGGGTCTTCTGCTGTCCCCTCTTCTGCTGTCCTCTCTTCTTTTCTTCTCCTCTCCGGTCTTCTGCTCTTTTGCTGTCGGCTGTCGGCTGTCGGCTGTCTTCTTCCTCCGGTCCTCCTCCGACGACGTCTCCGCTGATTATGCCTATCTCCGGTCTCTTCAGCTTATTATATAGCCATTAGGGGCGTGGCCCCGATGACGTCATCTGGATGCCCCGCCCCCTCATGTCACAGATGACGTCATCTGTGACATGAGGGGGCGGGGTCTCCAGATGACGTCATCGGGGCCACGCCCCTAATGGCTATATAATAAGCTGAAGAGACCGGAGATAGGCATAATCAGCGGAGACGTCGTCGGAGGAGGACCGGAGGAAGAAGACAGCCGACAGCCGACAGCCGACAGCAAAAGAGCAGAAGACCGGAGAGGAGAAGAAAAGAAGAGAGGACAGCAGAAGACCCCGGAGAGAAGAACACAAGAAGAGGGGGACAGCAAAAGAGCAGAAGACCCCGGAGAGGAGAAGACAAGAAGGGCGGACAGCAAAAGAGCAGAAGACCCAGGAGAAGACCCCGGAGAGGAGAAGACAAGAAGAGTCGGATGAAGATTTTTAATAAACTTTCCAAAACGTCTCTTGTCGTTATTTCCATACACTGCCTTTTATGGGGTGAATGGGTAGGGGTACAGTGTACCCCATACCCATTCACATAGGGAGGGGGTCCGGGATCTGGGGTGCCCCCTTGTTAAAGGGGGCTTCCAGATTCCGATGAGCCCCCTGCCCGCAGACCCCCACAACCACCGGCCAGGGTTGTGGGGATGAGGCCCTTGTCCTCATCAACATGGGGGCAAGGTGCTTTGAGGTGGGGGGTGCAGAGCTCCCCCTGCCCCAAAGCACCAACACCCCCCCATGTTGAGGGCATGTGGCCTGGTGTGGTCCAGGGGGGGTGGGGCCGCTCGCCCGTCCCCTCCCCTTTCCTGGCCTGCCGGGCTGCATGCTCGGTTAAGGGTCTGGTATGGATTTTGGGGGGGACCCCACGCCGTTTTTTCGGCATGGGGCTACCCTCAAATTCCATAACAGACCCGAAGGGCCTGGTTTGGAACCCTGGGGGGGACCCCACGCCGTTTTTTTCCCATTTTGGCGTGGCGTTCCCCCTCAAGATTCCCACAGCGCAAGTCACCCCGCAAGTCGGATCCGACTTGCGGTGTTGCGGTGCGACCTCCATTCAAATCAATAGGATCCCATAGGGAACCATTGATTTTGAATGGAAGAAAAAAAAACGTATAACGTGGCTTAACGCACGTTAAGCAACGTTATAGCAAAGTTATTCAGCTTTTAGCAGCGTCAGGCGTTTTTAACGCTGTAACGCTGGTCCTCAGAACGCGCAGGTGGTGGGTTCTTGTTGCAGCCTAAAAACGCCTAAGCCACTTACAGCTCAAAAACGTCTGAGTGTGCATGAGGCCATAGAATAACATGGAGGGGCGTTTTTAGGCTGCAAAAAGAAAACGCCTGACGCTGCTTACAGCGGCGTTAAAAACGTCCCGTGTGCATGGGGCCTAAGACCCCTTTCACACATAGGGACCATTCATTTCATCAGTTCAGTCATGTTTTTTTGTCATCAGATTTTCATCCTTTGTCATCAGTTTTTCATCAGTTTTTCATTCTTTGTCATCTGTTTTTCATCCTTTGCCATCCTTTTTCATCCGTTTTTCATCCTTTGTCATCCGTTTTTCCTCATTTGTCATTCGTTTTTCATCCAATGTCCTCCTTTGTTATGTGTTTTTCATCCGTTGTCATCCATTTTCATCCGTTGTCATCTATTTTCATCTGTTTTTCATCCATTGTCATCCGTTTTTCATCTGTTGTCATTTATTGTCGTCCGTTTTCATCGATTGTCATCCGTTGTCATACATTTTTCATCCATTTTCAGCCGCTTTTCATCCATTTTCATCCAATTTTCATCCATTTTTCATCCATTGCCATCCGTTGTCATCCGTTTTTCATCCACTGTCATCCGTTGTCATCCGTTTTTCATCCGTTGTCATCTGTTTTCATCCCTTGTTATCCATTTTTCATCCGTTTTCATCCAGTCTGTTTTTTTTAATGGATGAAAACTTAGGGTTTTCATCCATTCAAAAAAACGGATGTTGACAGAAGCGGATGGAAAGGGATGTAAATGAATGATCGTCCATTTACATCCATTTTTCCATAGAGATGCAATAATGTCCATTTTTCATCCGTCAACAGATGGATAAAAAAAGGGACAAATGAACAGCATCTGTAAAAGGGGCCTATGTTTTTTATGCACATTTTTTGTCTTTAATTTTGTGGGAACAGATCCTGCAACAATGTTTGCAGTTATTTGACTGAACCCCCCTTGTATCATGTAACATGTGTGTGTGTGACTCTGTTTCTTGTAATTCATTTTCTATTGTTTTACAGCAGAAAGAGAGAGACTCCAAGGAGAACTGATATAAAGTCTGAAACTATAAAGAGCGATCTCACTGCTGGAGTTATCACATACAATCTAAGCAGGTGATTCTGCCCATCAGCCTCTGTCAATAACTAAAATATCACTTTTGGGTGGACTGGCCGTTTTATGTCTGTTAGTACTGCTTTACAAAAGGCAGACATTTTAAAATGTCCTATCTGAGCTATAACATAGAAATGCCAGGGAATAAAAGTATTTTCTGTGACTTGCTTTGACCTGTACTAAATAGAACCGTGTCATTAAGACCTAAACAATAATGTTTGCTATCTCTGTTTTTTATACGCTGAAAGGACTTGATTGTTGGAAGGCTTTTTATAAAGGCAAATGGCAGGCTGTCTCTTGTTCTATGGTAGAGGATTTTGCTATTAAGTAGAGATAATTGCTGTAATGGACAAAGAAAGTATCTCATTAGTGAAAACTACACATATAATAAAATGAATTAGAGATTACTTTTCATAGTTGGCATTCCTGACACTGAGAACGGGGGCACAGAGAGAGCTGGAAGATACAAAACAAATTCATTGGCAGTGTGTAAATGGACATCAGTAACCCAAGCATTAAATTACAATGTTACAGTAGCATTGCATTATAAATAAGAGCAAGAAACATGAAACAATTTGTTTTAATCTTGCAGCCACTTCCTGTCTACATGTATGCACTCTGGATATGGCTGCATGACCTTTATGATGCTAACAACACTGGGCACTGGACCATATCTACATTACTCTGTGTGTTGGCATTGCCGCTTCTATTCTCCATTGAACGTTTGTGTTACAGGGTGACAACATAGGAGCACAGTTAAGCCAGCCATGCATAGATCTAAATTTTTGATCCATCTATGGGCAGGTTGGTTGTACAGAAGTGCCTCAATGAGTCCCTTTTGACAAGTTTTCCTGACATATAAAACATCAAAAAGTTGCGCTAGGTTAACTTGAATTGTACATATAACATGTGATCGCTAAAATCCAGCTGCTGACACATATATGCAGGAATAACAGCATAAAAATAAACAATAACAAAGAAAAATGCAGCTTTAAAATGAAAAGTCCAAAAAAAATCGAATGAGATCAAATAAAAATCAAAGAAGCAAGTGCACGGGCTGATTAAGTAGAAGTCCAAGGAAAGCCACCACCAACACCGAACACACTGCCTCTTACCCCAAGATGTGGACCTCCTGCACAGAAGGTCAATAAAGCATAACACTCTCCTTAGTAGGGATGATTGAACTTTTGAAAAGTTCGGTTCGACCAGAACACCCGAATTTCCCGAAAGTTTGGTTTGGATTCCAGAACCCCATTGAAATCAATAAACACAATTTTGAAGCCCTAAAACCCAATAAATGCCCCTAAAAAGTGCCTAGGGTTCTGGGTCATGCCCCAGGGACTGTGAATCAGGCAAAAAAAAGTTCTTAAAAATTGTCGTTTTTGGAAGAGAGCCAATTATATATAAATATATATATATATATATATATGTGTGTGTGTGTATATACATATACATATATATATAAATGTATACCCCTAACCAAGACCCTAACCCAGAATCTGCATAGTGGGGTCACCCTGACATGGCAGAGTTCGGTCACCCTGGCATGGCAGAGTCACGTCACCCTAAACTACACTACGGTCACCCTGACATGGCAGAGTTCGGTCACCCTGACATGGCAGAGTCAGGCCCACCTAAACTACACTATGGTCACCCTGACATGGCAGAGTCAGGTCACTTAAACTACACTACGGTCACCCTGACATGGCAGAGTCAGGTCACCCTAAACTACACTACGGTCACCCTGACACTTAAAACTATCCCTACAAAAACTAGATTATTGAATCTAACTATAGTGGTATAGAGTACCCTAACTACACTGCATATCCCTTTCCTCACACTAAAAGAACAGCTCCATACAGCAGAAGATAATTGCAAAATGACACTGGAGCTTTACAAGCAGCAGGAGAAACACAAATGCTTCCACTCTCTTCCACAGCCTCTGTACAGTGCTAGAGGTTTGGCGGGCCTATGTTATATACTGGGGGGCGTATTCACTCCTGATTGGCCTCTGGACCCCGTAGTCATTCCAATCACATTCCTAGCAGACTCCCGCCCCCTCAATTGGCTTTTACTGATGTTTCTGGGCCAATCACGGGCTTTTAAAGCCCAGTTCCTGTCCCATTGCATATTGGGCGGTTCTGGTGACCGAATTCCAAACTTTTACCGCAAAAAGTTCAGAATTCGGCCGAATTTCGAACACCCAATGTTTGGGTCGAACCGATGGTCGACCAGAACCGTTCGATCATCCCTACTCCTTAGCAGTTGGGACGCAGGCACCATTCGTTCCCCAAGGATCCTTATCATATGACACTATATCCTCTTCAAACTTCTCCAAAGGCTCATGTGGCTCATAAATACAAAGAGGGACACCTCATGGGGTAGTACGTTCAAATAGAAATACATTTATTCAATTAGTTCCACTCACATTTAATATGTTTAAAATCACAATTGTCTCCTGGAAACCAACTGTTTCGAACCTAAAAATAGCCCCCACATCCATCCAGGTGCGTGATGACGTCACATGTCTAGCCTCCTCCCTATGCGTTTCATCAGCAATGAGGTCATCAGGGGGTGGCTAGCATGCAGCATCGCACCATATATAAGGAAGTAATTTTCCTAACAACAACAGAAAAATGGTGACAGAAGAGGGCACATTCTGTAATTGACAGCCTCATCTCTGTTCCTGTGTGCTGTGTGAAGAGGGGTGTGCCCCTTCCCTCCAATCAACTCTCAGAGCTCTCCTCACTGATGTAACTTCAGCTCCCCGCCCCCTGCTTTTCAGAGCTGAAAGATCCTGTGTAACTTCTGCATTTTGAATGGATGTAAGGGAAAGACAGCAGAAGATAAACAAGTACAACCTATATAGGAAGATTTGTTTAATCCCTGTGTATCATCCGAGGCCAGTCCCTTTACTGGGTATATGTAAGGGACTACAACCACTTTGGCTCTGGAAGATTTACCCCCCTTCATGACCAGACTATTTTTTGTGATACGGCACTGTGTTATTTTAAATGACAACTACAACGCTGTACCCAAATAAAATGTCTGTCCTTTTTTCCCCACAAATAGAGCTTTCTTTTGGTGGTATTTGATTACTTCTGTGATTTTTATTTTTTGCGCTATAAACAAAAAAAGACAACACATTTTGAAGAAAAAAAAATATAAATTTTCTACTTTCTGTTATAAAACATATCCAATTAAAAAACTAAAAAAAAAAATCAAATTTGTTCATCAGTTTAGGCCAATATGTATTCTGCTACATGTTTTTGATAAAAAAATATCCCAATAAGCATATATTGATTGTTTTGTGCAAAAGTTATTGCGTCTACAAACTATGGGATATATTTTTGGAATTTTTATTTTTTTATTTATTTTTACTAGTAAAGGCGGCGATCAGCGACTTATAGCAGGACTGTGATATTGCGGCGGACAAATCAGACCCCTAACTGACACTTTTAACACTTTTTTTGGGACCAGTGACATTATTCCAGTGATCAGTGCTAAAAAATATGCATTGGTATTGTACTAATGCTTGTACTGTGGAAAGGCAGAGATCCGTGTTTCTGCCAGAAACACAAGATTACTGCCTTCCCTTGTCACAGAACAGCGATCTGCCCTGTTTACATAGGCAGATCAGTGTTCTGCCTGTGCCTTAAATGATCAGCGGGTCCCGATGTGTCCAATCACACACGAGTGGGTCGCTGGAAGTGCCTGTGCGTGCCCCAGACCCGGAAGAGCAGAATCATGTGCATGTATGTGATTCTGCGCAGAGGAGCCGCCACCCATATGCCCATATGCTGCACATATGCTTCCATGGGTGGCAAAGCTTTCTGTGTTGATACTACACACAATACGTGCTCCCAGCACAGTGACTGAGCTGTTAAAGACAGCTCTTGGTCCATACTAATGATCGGGAGTCAGAGGGATCGGTTCCCAATTATGTGACCACTGTGACAGCCAATCACATTATTCAAATGATTGGCCAATCCTTCCTGCCTATGCGTACTGACCCTATTAAAGGGATTCCAGGGCTGAGTGAGAAGGGTTCAACAAAGTTAGAATAGGGAACAGTAAAGGGGGTTGAGGGCAGTCATTTTATATTTACAATATACATATACATTTTGCATATACAATATATAATATATAGTATTAATAAACAAAAACTGTATATAGTGACAACCAAAAAGGTACAAAATCCAACAACAAGAATATCACACTATAATCTAAAATCAGTAAGATAATACTTTATACACTTCAGTTTCAGCTGCTTTTGTGTTAATGAAATTAACAACAGGTGCACTAGATGGGCAACAAAAGACAACCTTCAAAACAGGAATGGTTTTACAGGAGGAGGCCACTGAATTTTTTTTCCTTACACATTTTGTATGACTGTTTTTCACTAGTTTTGCATTTAGCTAGGGTCAGTGTCACTACTGGAAGCATGAGGCGATACCTGGACCCTATAGAGGTTGCACAGGCAGTCCAACTCCTCCAGTATGGCACATCAATAAATGCCATTGCCAGAAGGTCTCAAAAGCAAGGAGGCGATTCCAGGAGACAGGTAGTTACTCTAGGAGAGCTAGACAGGGCTGTAGAAGGTCCTAAAGCCATCAGCAGAACCGGTATCTGCTCCTTTGTGCAAGAAGGTACATGATGAGCACTGCCAGAGCCCTAAAAAATGACCTCCAGCAGGCCACTGGTGTAAATGTCTCTGACCAAACAATCAGCAACAGACTTCATGAGGGTGGCCTGAGGGCCTGACGTCCTCTAGTGAGCCCTGTGCTCACTGCCCAGCACTGTGGAGCTCGATTGGCATTTGCCATTGAACACCAGAATTGGCAGGTCCGCCACTGGTGCCATGTGCTTTTCACAGATGAGAGCAGATTCACCCTGAGGACATGTGACAAATGTAAAAGGGTCTGGAGAAGCTGTGGAGAATGTTTATGCTGCCTGTAACATTGTTTAGCATGACTGGTTTGGTGGTGGGTCAGTGATGGTCTGGGAAGGCATGTCCAGGGAGGGACGCATTGAGCTCTACAGGTAGACAATGGCACCCTGACTGCCATTATCAGGATGAAATCCTTGCACCCATTATCAAAATTTACGCTGGTGCAGTGGGTCCTGGGTTCCTCCTGGTGCATGACAGTGCCTGACCTTATGTGGCGAGAGTATGCAGCCACTTTCTGGAGAATGACGGAATTGATACCATTAAATGGCCCCACCCTCGCCTGACCTAAATCTAATAGAACACCTCTGAGACATTATGTTTCGGTCCATCCGACGCGGCCAGGTTGCACCTCAGTCTGTTCAGGAGCTCAGTGATGCCCTGGTCCAGATCTGGGAGGAAGTACCCCAGGACCCCATCTGTCGTCTTATCAGGAGCATGCCCTGACAATGTCATGCATGCATACAAGCATGTGGGGGCCATACAAACTACTGAGTACCATTTTGAGTTGCTGCAATGAAATTTCAGCAAAATGGACTAGCCTGCTACATCATTTTTTCACTTTGATTTTTGGGGTGTCTTTGAATTCAACCCTCTGTAGGGTGAAATTTTTCATTTCCATTAAACGATTTGGCATAATTTCTTTCCAAACACATTACCCAGTCCATATCAGTATAGATATCCAGCATGAGATTTTTCGGCATTGAGATCTGATGTGTTTTCAAAGTGTTCCTTAAACTTTTTTGAGCAGTGTATATTATTATTAAAGATTCTTTGAATTAGCCTCTTATAAGTGTGAAATGCGTAAGAGCCGTATCTTGTACCTTTTAGGACCAATTCACACTTTACTATTCATGTTTGTGGCGCTGACGTACATGCATTGTGTCATGCATTAACATACGTTACATTAAAGCGGTAGTATCCCGCTTTTTGACACTTTGACCTACAGGTAAGCCTATAATAAGGCTTACGTTGGCAGAAGAGGAAAGGAGTGTGGGACTTTAAATTAGTGCAGCTAGACATGTACTTATCTTGGGATGAATAACATGAATCGCATATCAGACCCAAAATGGGGCTGTGGATGGCTGGCATGTATTCAAATGTATAAATAATAATTCATGATAAAGTATATAAAAGTACAATAA
Source organism: Pelophylax lessonae (assembly GCF_965119305.1). Taxonomy (NCBI): domain Eukaryota; kingdom Metazoa; phylum Chordata; class Amphibia; order Anura; family Ranidae; genus Pelophylax; species Pelophylax lessonae. Next base: position 229,962,203 of record NC_138775.1, on the reverse strand, counting down.
ATATAATTCATATATCAATTATATAAATAAAAATAAATACACTAATAATATAACCAATAATAATTTATGAATAGCAAATTTATTATGACACCTGAATCCTCATGGGTGCACAAACTTTTCATTACACGATTTAAGACCCAAACCATGGGGACCCATGAGGAGATAACATAAACAAATATATAATTTTTAATTGATAATACATACAGTCACATACAAAAATATACTTAATAAATACCATAATATAATTCATTGCCATAAAAATAGATATACTGATGACATATCCAAAATAATGATTTATGAATAACTGATTTAATATAACACAATCTTTTCTATTTTATGCAGTCTTTCAATATAAGAGGCTTGAATAGAAGTATCTGAGTAATTGTAGGCTCGACGCGTTTCGTGGACCTCCGTCCACTCATCAGGAGCTTTAGAGGTAGATTGTGTATCTATAAATACAAATCTAAGTTAGACCTATGAACTAGTATGGAAAGGGGGGGGGGAAGAAAGAATGATTGTATACATATATCTATATGGGAATAATAAGTAAAATGTACACTACCTTCGGTAGTGTCATATATTTAAAGAGATCCAATCCTAGGGAGGAGGGGCCGGGCCGAGCCGAAAAATGCCTGACCCGGGGCTGAGGCATGGACCACATCAAATATATAGGAAGAGGCAGGAGAGAGGTAAGAATCCGGTATGAGATGAAAAGGTGATGAATTGACCAAAAAACTCGTTAAAGAGTAATATGGTAGACACACTGAAATCAGAAAAAAAAAAAAGAACAAAAAACAGAGGAAAAATGTTTTTAGGAATTTATAATTATTATATTTCCTGAGATTGTATAATATAATAGCCTTTGTTTAAAAATAAATCATTCTTAAAAAATATATGATAAAAGAAAAAATTGTTTTTATCATGGATAAAAGGATTAATCCGGATTTAAAGGATAATATATATATAATAAAAAGAGATCAGTGAGCCATATGAAAGAAGTGTCAAGGGTGTGGATATCAGGGAAGTTGACCAAGTATGAGATATCATATAAAAGTGCAATGAAAATACCAGTCTCTAGAAAAGGGGGAGCAGATGAAGGTGAAAGGGTGTAGTGTGATGTAGGAATGAAAAGCATATTACTATGGGAGATAGATTAAAGAGTGATAAAGGAAGTGGGTCGAGAGCCATAATGAGATGTGAAAAACCGGTAGAGATGCGTTATGTGTCCACCCAGAAGTGAATCATGCTGAAAGGGGAGTGCAAAAAAGTGAAAAGGGAGAATGGAATGTGACAATAAAGCCAAATTACCACAACAAGAGTGTATGAAGATTCACCAAAGAGGATTGAAGAGATTGAAGATAATAGCGTAACCAGCCTGCATTTCCCACAGTATAGATGTGGAGCCACGCCAACGCCATGCTGGCGTCGGATATATATGGACGGAACTCTAACGCCCACATCCGGTCAGGAGACCGGATGCTGGTCATAGGGACCGCCCTCCGATGCTGATGGAAAACGGTAGTTATGACAACGCGACGCCAAATGATGCCGCATACATATCATACCGAGCATGGCGCCGATGATAGCAAGCCAGCCCCGCCCCCCGCCTGGATGCTGAGAAGCAGAGACAGGCAAGAGGGAAAGGCGGCGTACATTCATCGCAGCCCCGGAACAGGAATTCCGGGTCAGCCCTTTTCCTCCAATACCACATAGAATTATATCTGTCTCAGGGGAAAAGGAATATTAAAGATTAATTGGGCTTGAAGAAAATGTAATCATTGAGGAAACTAGATAACTATTGCTCAAAAAATATTTTTTATAATAATAGATAGATAAATGAGATTATAAAATGAATGGTCTCCTGACCGGATGTGGGCGTTAGAGTTCCGTCCATATATATCCGACGCCAGCATGGCGTTGGCGTGGCTCCACATCTATACTGTGGGAAATGCAGGCTGGTTATTATCTTCAATCTCTTCAATCCTCTTTGGTGAATCTTCATACACTCTTGTTGCGGTAATTTGGCTTTATTGTCACATTCCATTCTCCCTTTTCACTTTTTTGCACTCCCCTTTCAGCATGATTCACTTCGGGGTGGACACATAACGTATCTCTACCGGTTTTTCACATCTCATTATGGCTCTCGACCCACTTCCTTTATCACTCTTTAATCTATCTCCCATAGTAATATGCTTTTCATTCCTACATCACACTACACCCTTTCACCTTCATCTGCTCCCCCTTTTCTAGAGACTGGTATTTTCATTGCACTTTTATATGATATCTCATACTTGGTCAACTTCCCTGATATCCACACCCTTGACACTTCTTTCATATGGCTCACTGATCTCTTTTTATTATATATATATTATCCTTTAAATCCGGATTAATCCTTTTATCCATGATAAAAACAATTTTTTCTTTTATCATATATTTTTTAAGAATGATTTATTTTTAAACAAAGGCTATTATATTATACAATCTCAGGAAATATAATAATTATAAATTCCTAAAAACATTTTTCCTCTGTTTTTTGTTCTTTTTTTTTTTTTTTCTGATTTCAGTGTGTCTACCATATTACTCTTTAACGAGTTTTTTGGTCAATTCATCACCTTTTCATCTCATACCGGATTCTTACCTCTCTCCTGCCTCTTCCTATATATTTGATGTGGTCCATGCCTCAGCCCCGGGTCAGGCATTTTTCGGCTCGGCCCGGCCCCTCCTCCCTAGGATTGGATCTCTTTAAATATATGACACTACCGAAGGTAGTGTACATTTTACTTATTATTCCCATATAGATATATGTATACAATCATTCTTTCTTCCCCCCCCTTTTCCATACTAGTTCATAGGTCTAACTTAGATTTGTATTTATAGATACACAATCTACCTCTAAAGCTCCTGATGAGTGGACGGAGGTCCACGAAACGCGTCGAGCCTACAATTACTCAGATACTTCTATTCAAGCCTCTTATATTGAAAGACTGCATAAAATAGAGAAGATTGTGTTATATTAAATCAGTTATTCATAAATCATTATTTTGGATATGTCATCAGTATATCTATTTTTATGTCAATGAATTATATTATGGTATTTATTAAGTATATTTTTGTATGTGACTGTATGTATTATCAATTGAAAATTATATATTTGTTTATGTCATCTCCTCATGGGTCCCCATGGTTTGGGTCTTAAATCGTGTAATGTAAAGTTTGTGCACCCATGAGGATTCAGGTGTCATAATAAATTTGCTATTCATAAATTATTATTGGTTATATTATTAGTGTATTTATTTTTATTTATATAATTGCTATATGAATTATATTTATTGTACTTTTATATACTTTATCATGAATTATTATTTATACATTTGAATACATGCCAGCCATCCACAGCCCCATTTTGGGTCTGATATGCGATTCATGTTATTCATCCCAAGATAAGTACATGTCTAGCTGCACTCATTTAAAGTCCCACACTCCTTTCCTCTTCTGCCATATTAACTAGGGATGGAGGCACTAGACATTTTAATGGACAATCTATGTGGCAGATCTATTCTCCCCTTGTTTGCTCTCCTATAATAAGGCTTACCTGTAGGTACAAATAATATCTCCTAAACCGGCATGGTTTAGGAGATATTTACAGTGCATGCTCGCGCGAGCGGCGCATGCGCTCTGAAGGTCCGGGGGGGACCTTCAATTAGTTTGCCGGAGTTTGCCGGAAAAATCACTCCCGCGCGCATGCGCGGGAGTGACGTCATCGCGGCTCCGGTCAATCATCGCGCAGGAGCCGCCGAACCCGGAAGAGACGACGAGGGACCATGGCAGCGCCCGCAGCGATGTCCGGGGGTCCGTGTCGGGGCTTCGTTTTAAGGTAAGTTACACATAATGGGCTAGTATGCGATGCATACTAGCTCATTATGCCTTTGTCTTGCAGGTTTTTTTTTTTTTATTTTTTTTTTAATTGAGTTTACAACCGCTTTAAGGCAGCAAATTCATTGTGAAAAGAAAGAACAAACTCAATGGTGGAAAAAGGCCCGTCACTTCACTGGGTATATGTAAGGGTTTACAACCACTTCAACCACTTGACCGCTGGAAGATTTACCCCCCTGCCTGGCCATTTTTTGCGCTATGACACTGCGTTACTTTAACTGACAATTGCGCAATCATGCGTCGCTGTACCCAAATAAAATGTATGTCCTTTTTTCTCCACTATAATAAAAAAAAAGACAATAATTTTTACTTTCTGCTATAAAATGTATCCAATATAAATTTAAAAAAAAAACAGATTTCTTCATCAATTTAGGCCAATATGTATTCTGCTACATATTTTTGGTAAAAAAAAAATTCAGAATAAGTATATATTGATTGGTTTGCTCAAAAGGTATAGCATCTACAAACTATGGGGTATTTTTATTTGTTTTATTACATTTTTTTTTTTTTGCTAGTAATAGCGGCAATCAGCGACGTATAGGAGGACTGCGACATTGCGGCGGACACTGACACTTTTTGGGGATCAGTGATACCAATAAATTGATGAGTGCTAAAACAATTGCACTATCACTGTACTATTGGCCCTGGCTGGAAATGGGTTAAATATTAGGGGTGATCAAAGGGTTAACTGTAATCCTAGCCTGTGTTTTAGTGCACCGTGGGAGGTGCTTTTACTAGGGGAAGACATGGATCCATGCCTTCCTTAATGACAGACCGCTGTTCTGCCTCTGTGCTGGATGATCAGTGGATGCTGGCAGACATTGAGTCCACCGTACCCGCAGATGAGCTCCCAATGTGTATAATCACAGCGGGAGTGGGCTGGCAGCGACGCTCATGCACACCCCCAACCTAGGTACGTGATCCGGCACAGCAGTGCCACCTTGCTGCTGTATATTTAACCACTTGCCAACCTCCTGCCACAGATATACTGCGGCAGGCTGGCTCAGCTGTGCAAATCACCGTACCCATACCTCGCTCCTTGGGAGCGAGCATGGGGGGCACAAGTGCATGGCGATTTGCGAGAGGGGAAGCTTATCTGCAGGGCTGGCGTCCGCGATTGCCGTCGGGCACCTGTGATCACTCCCCAAGAAGACAGAACGGCAGTCTGCCGTTGTAAACACAGCAGACCATTGTTCTGTCAGTTATCATCACAGGGATCCTGTGTTCCTCCTATTTAGGAACACAGGTCCATGTGTTGATCCAATAAGCCCACCCCCCTCACAGAAAACACTCCCTAGGCTCACATTTAACCCTTTGATCGCCCCTTCCTGCCAGTGTCATTAGTACAGTTACAGTACATATTTATAGCACTGATTACTGTAGTAATGTCCCTGGTCCCCCCCAAAAGTGCCAAAAATGTAAGTTAGGCCCCTTTCACGCGAACAATCCGATCAGATCCACCTGTCAGTTTTTCAGGTGGACCTGATCGGATCCTCCATGCATCCCTATGGGGCAGCGGATGTCAGTGGAGACATCTCGCACACAGAGCGGAGAAGGAGCTGTCATCCGCCTGCTCAGCGGGGATCGGCGGATCGATCCCCCACTGAGCAGCACGGAGTGAGACGGCGGAGGCGGACTATGTGAAAGAAGCCTTAGGAGTCCGATCTGTACACTGCAATGTCGCAGTCCTGCTAAAAAATCTTTCCCCTAGTTTGTAGATGCGATAACTTTTAAGTAAACCAATCAAAATATGCTTATTGGGATTTTTTTTACCAAAAATAAGTAGCAGAATTCAAATTGGCCTAAATTATTTTTTTGGGAATGTTATATAGCAGAAAGTGAAAAGTATTGTTTTTTTCAGAATTGTCTGTCTTTTTTTGTTTATAGCACTAAAAATAAAAATCGCACAGGTGATCAAATACCACCAAAAGAAAGCTCTATTTGTGGGAAAAAAAGGACATTGATATTTAATTTATTTTTTATGACCACGCAATTGTCAGATAAATTAATGCAGTGCCGAATTTGAAAAAATTGCCTGGTCATCAGGTGAGTCAGAGGGGCTGAGTTTGTTCTTGGAGTCGAGGAGCAGAACAGAGAACACAAATTACAAAGTGGCTCCTTCTAGGGTAGTGCTACAGACAAACCATTTATGATTCTCTCTTCCCATAGCTTTTACCCACCAAAAAATAGAGGGTGATCCTGTGATCATCTCAAAAATAACTATAAAAATATATTTAGATGCCTTTTACCATAATACATAACAATAGCATTGCTCTATGAATTGATTAAACCACCCTTCTTTCTTTTTATTGACTTGACATTCACTTTAATTTCTGATGGAAACATGGTTGCAGTGTTCACCTCTGATCTTTTTAATGCAGGTTCCATCCCAGCACTAAGACATTTAAAAAGAACTTTAGAATGTGCTATTAGTACTGTCTGAAAGCAGCAGAGTTACGTAAGTAGGTTGAAAAATGTCACAAGTTCATTGAGTTCAACTAATAGAAAAACACATATAGTGAGAAAACCCATATCTACAGAGCCCAAAATCCAAAGTTCATCCAGAGGAAGGCAAAGACTCTTATAAAGCATTATCCAATTTTCTTTAACAGCATTCTGCATGTTTTAAAGAGGAGCTCCAGGCTCCTTCAGAAAAAATGAAAAGTGTCTTTTAATTTTAGGGGGATAAGCAGGGCAGGACAGTGGTGAAGCAGGAGAGCAGGGGGCACAGTGGTGGGGCAGATGAGCAGGGGTACAGCAATGGGGCAGATGAGCAGGGGTACAGCAATGGGGCAGATAAGCAGGGGTTACAGTGGTAAGGCAGATGAGCAGAGGGCTACAGCAGTAATACACATGTGCAGGAGGTACTCTGGCGGGATACATCAGGGGGTACAGTGGTGGGGCAGATATGCAGGGGGGTTCAGCAGTGAGACAGATGTGCAGGGGGGTAAAGTAGTGAGACAGATGTGCAGGGAGGGTACAGTGGTGGGGCAGAAGATTTAGGGATTACAGTGGTGTAGCAGAAGAGCAGCGGGGTACAGGTGTGGGGCAGAAGAGCAGGGGGTACAGCAGTGGGCCAGAAAAGCAGGGGGGTACAGTGGTGCAGCAGATGAGCAGGAGGATTCAGCAGTAGGGCAGATGACCAGGTGGGTACAGCGGTGGGGCAGATGATCAAGGGGATACAGCGGTAGGGCAGATGAGCAGGGGGGTACAGTAGTGGGGCAGATTAGCAGGTAAGGGGTACAGCGGTGGGGCAAAAGAGTAGGAGGTACAGTGGTGGGACAGAAAAGCTGGCGGTACAGTGGTGGGGCAGATGAGCAGAGGGGCACAGTGGTGGGGCAGATGTGCAGGAGGTACAGTGGTGAAGGTGTGGGAATTTGGCTGATCAGAGGCATGATGGTGCACAAACTGGGCTCATCTGTGATGTGATAGAACGGGAATTGGGGTGATCTGAGGTGTGGAGGTGCTTACACTTCTAGAACAAGGGAATGTACCATTTACTGTACTTTACCACTTATCGTTGATCTTTGAAAGCTCAATGTTCATTGCTTACTATTTTAAAGTCGTTTACAGCATTTACTTTAAAAAAAATTGTGATTGAGACTGTGAAATCAACATTTTTTTAAATAACCGACACTCTCAATTTTTTTTAAAACATTTTTTGGCGCGCTGCTCTCCAAAGGTTGCCTACCCCCTGGTCTAATAGATTTAAATGGACTAACAAGCTAAAGCCTATATTCATCTAGCACTTTTAAAGGATTTAAAGAAACAGCTTTTTTTTCCTTTTTAGATAAAGGTTTCACATAAATGAATAAAAGCTGATTATTGTGCGCACCCCTGTAAGTGTTAACCAGTCTATCTCAACCTTCTAACCAGGGCTGTGGAGTCGGAGGCGGAGTCGAGGAGTCGGAGTCAGAGGAAATTTTGGGTACCTGGAGTCAGAGTCGGAGTCGGCAAACAATGCAGCGACTCCGACTCCTACTCCTACTAAATTTATATTGGAATTTAAAAAAAAGCAAGTTTAAAAGTCCCAATTCACAAAAAGTTATAATTAATGACTTAGTATAAGGAAACTTATAATTGAGAAGGCCAAATGTAAAAAGGAAGAACTGCAGAAAGTTCTGAAAAGATGTTTTGTCTTCCTTAAAATGGATGCATGCACACGTCACAGAGTCAATTATTTTGCTATTAATGTTAGATTTGTGGATGAAAATAACAAAACAATAACACGGACCCTCGGATTAAAGGACACTCAGGCACATCACACCAGTGATTACCTTCAGAAGTTAGTGGAGGGTGTTATAGAAGATTTTGAAATTACAAATGAACAGATTTTATGTGTTGTGACAAATTACGCTTCTAACATGTTGAGCACAATTGAGAAGATGAACGCAGATGAAGAAGGTAACAAACAGATATTAGAGTTAGAGGAAGTTTTTAACAACCCCCTATTTCCCCCTGGACTAAATATCAAAGCCTTCCATTGGTGGCTTAACAAGGGCCTATTTCGCATTGGACACTTCTTTAACTCCATGGGGCCCCTTTCTTTCCCACACTGTGTCAATTTCTTCAAAATGCCCCTCACTGAGAGATATCGCCACTCCCAGATATCACATTTACTCCACTCCATATGGGACGATAGACCTGACCCTCCACAAATCACTCTTTATGAACGCTGGTGCTCGGAAGCCAGGGACCCAAGGGGAGGGATTTCCCTCATCTATTCAATACTATCCAACAGCGATGTCAAACCTGCATATGCGCTAGCCTGGGAGAGGGACCTGGAAATGGAGTGGGACCTAGATGACTGGGGTTTTCACCTTCAACGCTCCTTTACAGGTATACTGAATGTTTCTCTCATCGAAGCTAATGTTAAATTGCTCACCAGATGGTACCTGGTCCCTACCCGCATTGCGGCCATGTTTCCAAACGCCTCTCCACAGTGCTTTAGGAGCTGCGGTTCATCTGGTGACCACTTGCACACTTGGTGGGCCTGCCCCAAGATTAGGCTATTCTGGAATAAATTATTCTAGATCATTCGTAAAGTACTTGATCACCCCATCGCTCAGTCCCCACAAATTGCACTTCTCAACGTCAAGGTCCTTAAACTCTCTAAACCTGCTCAGAAACTCCTCCATTTTATGCTCCTGGGAGCCAAACTCACCATAGCCAGAGCATGGAAAACACCCAGGGTGTCCATCAGGGAAACCAAACTTAAGATCTCCTGGATCATGTCACAGGAAAAAATCTCTGGTATTATCAATAATAATGTGGTTAAATTTGAGACCATCTGGGAACCCTGGGCTAAATATGTACAGGTTTACATTTGATCTGGCCGCCAGACCCTCTTTCTTTTTCCTCTTTTCTCTCCTTATTTCAGCTAACCTCTTGAGCCTCCTATGCTCTTATTCCCTTCTACCCCCTTCCAGTCTATCCTACCTTACTCCCCCCCCACCCTTCTTTGCCACCCTACCACTCTTGGGGGCTTTCTCTGGAAGGGGAATGTGCTGGACCCATATGTCTCACCACCCATTGGGGGCATGGTGCCCCCTCATACTTCCCCTCCTGGAGATACCCTCCGCCTTACCTCGTTGTATATTGCCTGTGGTTTATTCTTGGGCTTTGCATCCCTCTATATGGGGACTCGACCCTCTGCATCCTGTTTCAGCTCCCATAGCGTGTTGGGGGTGGTTCTTTGGACTACCCTCTTTGACCTCAACACTGTCGGTTAATGGATATGCCCCCCCCCCCCCTCAAATGTTAGTACTCCTCAATTTTATATGTATGGTATTCAGGACCATGTCTAGCCTGATCGTTTTACCATGTTTGTTGTATTTTGTACTTGACTTTTTCTCAATAAAAATCAATGAAAGAAAAGAGTTAGAGGAAGACAGCTCTGCAAGTATTGGAGAAAGTTTAGAAACTGAAGAGAATGCTGACATTTTTTTTAGACAACTTTGTTGAAGAAGCATTGAAGCTTGCTACTATTCATCATATGCGATATTCTGTTCATACACTGCAACTTGCCATAAGAGATGGATTAAAAGATCGCCATGCAGCTACTCTAATTGGCAAATTACGGCAAGTAACTGTTGCAGTCAGGGCCCCCGAAAAAAGAAGCAATTTTGAAAAGATGTGCAGGAAAAGGGGTAATTTTGGATCAAACAACTCGCTGGGGAAACACTTATTTAATGGTGAAGCGTTTGCTTGAACTTAGACTTCATAGAAGAAATGGACAATGAAAATCTTGCATTAACTGAAAGCCAGTGGACACAAACAAAAGAGCTGGAGAACCTTCTTTCTCACCCCTTCACTGTCACCAAGAGGTTGCAATGTGATGATCTAACCCTGGGTAAATTCCTCTTGGAATGGAAGAGCCTGTTATATCGCCTGAACAAAAATGGAGGGTTAATAGCTGAGGGCATTGCATCTTCAATGATGAAAAGAGAGAGCCTTTTCCTGGAAAATGAAATCTTGTTAGTTGAAGAAGCCATCCTTGTTTATCCAGAGATTGTTAATGATGTGGCCAGAATAGTTACTGCAATGCCACCCACCCAAGTCAGTGTCGAAAGATTAATACATATTAATACAGAGGAGTCGGAGTCGGGGAGTCGGAGGTACAAAAAACCGAGGAGTCGGAGTCGGAACATTTATCTACCGACTCCACAGCCCTGCTTCTAACCAACACATTTGCTGCACAGATTGGTCTGTTAACCACTTGCCGACCACCTATCACACTATTACTGTGGCAAGGTGGCTCGGCTGCGCAAATAGACATACCTGTACGACGCTCTGGCCCACGGGTAGAGGGCACGCATGTGAGCGCCCGTTGACTAGGCGGTGATCAGATTAATTCTAGAACCAATCACTTGTCAGGTCCAGGCCAATGATTTATGGCCTGGACCTGCTGATCGGTTTTAGTGAATCAAAGAACGTCCTGTGTTTGTGTAATGTAAACACAGGCACAGGAAATTATGCAATATACCCTCATGGAGCCTTTTTCACTTCCAGTGTGAGAGGATAGAGCATCAACAGTGGGTACACAAGCACTACACTAACACCAGTACACATAGGCACATATTTCACCTCCTGATCACCACCCCCCAGTTAACCCTTTCACTCTCTGTCACAGTATCACTATATACTGTACAATGTACAGGTTATTTTTTTACTAAACACTGTAGTAGTGTCACTGGTGACGCCAGTTCGTGTGAGCAGCAGTTAGCGGTAGTTAGCGTCAGTCCCAGATAGGTTTAGGGTACCCGCCATATATTCCCTAATAAAGATTTAACCCCCTGATCACTCCCAGTTAACCCCTTCACTGCCCCATCACAGTGTCACTATTACAGTGTACAGATCTTTTTTCTGTATTAGTGCCATGGGCGATGTCAGTTAGCGTTAATTAGCCTTAATCCAGGATAGCGTCAGATTGCACGCCACATATTCAGTGATACATTTTAACACTTAAATTGCCAGTGACACACACACTAAACACCTTCATTACTACATAGTATATTGTCTGAATGGATCAATATTTTTGAATCAGATCAGAACTATACTAGCGCCCCCAATAGTATAGTAAAGTGTTCCCAAAATGCAGCATTAGCAGGATCAGCCCCGACACCTGACAGCACCTGTGTTTAGCCCCTCCCCCTCCCCTCCCCTCCCAAAGAAGTGCAATATCAGCAGATTACTGTCACTTCCGATACACAACACACAAAACTGCAGCGTAGCAGAGTCAGGTCTGAACTCTGCTAGCACTAGCTGTTAAATTTTTCGGTAGCGGATCAAACAGTCCTTGACAACCAGGTGCTTTTTTACCTGTGAGTCTCACTAGGTACCTATAAACCTATTAGCCAAAATGTTCTAACAGAGGTACACTAGTGAAGAGGTCTACACAATGCTGAGCATGACAGATGAGAGCGATGGGGAAGTCTCACTGTCAGAATCAGGCTCAGTATTCAAACCTTTAGAGAGCAGCGGCACGCTGACAGATAGCTCTGACGATGGAGTAGTGGTCCCTGCTAAGGTCAGGCATATCCAACACCGTTCCCAGGTTGCTGAGGTGCAACAATCGCCGCTCAACCTTCTGGTGAACTGGCAAGCACCAGCGGCCTAGTACATCCTGGTCATAGACAAACCAGCACCACAGTAACACTTGGTGACATGGCGAATCCTATAAGTGTAGTTCAAGCTGGTGCGGAGGCTAGCACAAGTAGTGTCCCGCAGCCACCAAGAATTCAAAGACAGGCTCGTAGATCCCCTAGTGTCCTTCCTGATGCGCTTGCAAATCCTGATTGGGAGCCGACCACTTCTGCAGCGCCCGTACTTCCCCCATTCACTGACCAACCTGGAATTTAGGTGTAAACAGCCGATTTTACTCCCCTTGTTTTTCATGAGCTGCTTTTCACTGAAGATCTTTACAGATCTATTGTGAACCAAAGCAATTTATATGCCGATCAATTTATCGCCGATGACCCTGCATATGACCGGCTCTGCAAAATTTGGCCCCTCCATTCCGCCATTCTACTGTTTTACTGTACTGTGTACTATTATTTTGTAATGTTTTATTGTTACTGTGTTTTATTGTTAACCATTGTTTGCTTTGCAGGTTCATCAGCTGCAGCACTGATTTTTTTATCCTGGTGGCAGCAGCGTTTGCTTTTAGCATATACGCAAATTAATGATTGCAGCGCTGTAGGAGGTGATTTCACCACCGCAGTTAAAAAAAAGAGAATATATGGCAAATCCCAGGGGATGGGGTGGACACAGAGGGCAGATTTTTCCTGATGCAATATATTTTTTTACACTTTTATAAGACAAAGTAGAAAATGTTATTTTTTCTCCAAATTTTCTGTATTTTTTCATTTATATCGCAAAAAATAAAAATACCAGTGGTGATCAAATACCACCAAAAGAAAGCACTATTTGTGAGAATAAAAGGACAGAAATTTTATTTGGGTACAGCATTGCATGACTGTGCAATTACCAGTTAAAATCACGCAGTGCCAAAATGAAAAAAATGGCCTGGTCATTAAGGGGGTAAAACCTTCCGGTCCTTAAGTGTTTAAAGGGTATTTCTACTTTTGTTAAACAAATATAGCAAATATTAATAAAAAATTATATAGCATATACAATTATATAGCAAGCCAAGTTGAATTTTAATGTTAGCAATTCCTTTTTAATCTGTGGCCGTTGTAACTTTCTAGTGTACAGAAATCCCCCAAAAATCGCATTTCCTGAATGTATGATTGGCTCCCTGATCTTTCCAGAAGTGGTTACCAAGATACAAGTATAGAGTTAAATACTTTTAAAGGGATGCTGACACTGCCCCTTTTCTCATTAGAGAGTGCACCAGCTAATTATAACGAACCAAACCCTTGCATTCAGAATCAGTCTACAATAAGCCTGGTAAAACAAACAGAACAGCATAGGGTAGGAATCTGCTACAAAGTTTGTTAAAATATATACAATGTACATTGCTCACCCAGAAGGGATATTTTTTTTTTTCCCTCAACAAAAGTGGAATCGCTCTTTAATGAAATGTAAAAAAAATAACAGACCTACTGGCAGGATCACCAAGAAATAAAACTATGTTACAAAAGGGAAATACAAAGGCTGCTGTGTTAACGCTAGAGACAGACTGCATTATATATATAATTTTTATTTTTGCACATAGTTCCACTTTAACTTCAAAATGAAATTACCTTTCCAGTTAGCCAATTATAATCCTGTAGAAAAAAAATAATTCCACACTGAGCTACAAAGAGTTATGTGAAGAGTTCTGTGACTCATCTTATCGGTCCCTGCACTCCCACTTCAATTAGTTTTTGTTTTGGTTTTTTTGCTAGATTTATACCTAAATTTCCAAGAGGTGGATAGGATAAACAAAAAAACAAACTAAATATGTAAAGTAATAAATATTGTGATCCCCGTGCTATGTAGTGTTTGTGTGAAATGCATTTACAAGACTGCTGCTGGGATGTAAGGTGTATATTCCTCTTAGGTATTTTTATGTGTGTACCCAGCGCTGTCTAACAATAAAGTGATTAATATGTATCTCTATTCATTATTTGTGCAGAAACATAATATTTAAATCACAATACATAATACTTTTAGAAAATTAAAGTGCAATCAGTGCAAATAATTTGTATGAACAATAAGTCCTTTAAAGTGCTGCTTATCTTATTCTTCCAGTGCCAGTATGTTCCAACACCTGCCCTGGGCTCCCCTCCCTATGTGCCCTTACTTACCGACTAGTGATTGGTTAACCGCCTGTGTTTCAAAAATAATCCCCCAAAAAATGTTGTTTTCTTTCGTTTGTGACTCCGGCAGGTAGATAAAAGAACCTTTATATGAGTGTAGGGAGATAGAATCAGGAGAAATCCATAGTGTAGTTCTGTTTTTATTGTTAAAAAAAAAACATATAAAAGCCAGTTGCACACTTACAAAACTTTCCTCTTGCATGTGAGCATGTAATGACGCCGTTCTAGAATTTAAAGTTACGGTTTGCCTTCCAATAAGTGACATAACCAGAAGTATCCACCAGTGCTTAATGCATTTCGCTCCACCCAGGAAGCGCCGTCAGAATACTTTTCTAAAAGTATTATGTATTGTGATTTGAATATTATGTTTCTGCACAAATAATGAACAGAGAAACATATTAAGCACTTTATGGTTAGAGACAGCGCTGGATACACACATAAAAATAAATATGTAAAGTAAACGGTGTTCTTCTAGCTTGGCCGGCTGCCCTCGTCACTGGTTCATAAGTGTCCTGTAGTACCTGACGCTCTTTTCAGCATCACATGATAAGCAGCTCTTGACTGTGAAGAGATACCAATTCTCTATATAGCCATGTAATTGGTGCCTTGTGACCCTAGAGAATAAAAGCGGTAATGCCTTTAATATAGACATTCTGTATGTATTCCAGCCTCATTTATGACATCAGTGAATGGAGCAGAGCTATGTGAATCTTCTGCAGATGGCTTTGGTGAACACACATTAGCATAATGATGTATATTGTAATGTGCTAGTGAGAGGAGGTGAGTAGCTTTCAGCTGCTGATTCCATATCTTGCTCCTACATGACAGATGGAGAACAAAACACCAAAGAAATACACTCTGTAGACCTTTGGGACACAGAGAAAGAGATGTACAAGAAAACAAGTCATGCTTTGTTGTTTGGTCATTTTCTCCATCATGTGACCGTTGCTTGCACCAGATTTGCATTTATAAGCAGCCAATGCATGAAAATTGGATGAAAAACTCATGAAAAATGAAAAGTTGTTTCCTATGGGTCTCTACCCTCATAGTGGTGCGTGAATTCTTTTTGGAATATAACAAGCTGCAATTTTCATCTCTTACTTGTTTACTTTTACTTATTCTGAGTGTCAAGGTACAAAGGCTCGAAGATCTCACTTATGTGGATTCTTTTCCGCTTTCCTCGTTAATATGCATCCAATGCTTACACCAGAGATAGTCAATCTTTGTTTGCTTACAAGCAGGCTTCTAAAGTAAGTTTTGGTTGAGAATAGAACAATAAGAAGCACAAGAAATCTTAATTATGACATTAACCCCCTCAAGTCTGGACAGATTCACCTCCTTCCAGTCCAGGCCAATTTTCAGATTTCAGTGCTATCGCACTTTGGCAAATGGCGATTACTTAAGCATGCAAAATATAACCCAGATTCAATTTATATAATTTTTTGAGACAGAGCTTTCTTTTTATGATATTTAATCACCACTGGGTGTTTTTTTTTTTTTTTGCTCTATAAATAAAAAAAGACCAACAATTAAAACAATATATTTATATTTTCTTAGTTTCTGTTATAACATTTTGCAAATAAATATTTTTTTTTAAATAAATTTTAACCAAACTGTATTCTGCTACATGTCTTTAGTAAAAAATAACCTAAATCAATATATGTTATTTAGTCTGTGTGAAAGATGCAGTTATAGTCTGCAAACTATGGTCTATACAGTATACATTTAAACATGTTGTATGACTAATATAATTTCTAATGACTATCTAATTTCTAGAGACCTAAAATACCAGGACAGTAAAGATACCCCCCAAATAACCCCTTTTGGGAAAGTAGACAGTCCAAGGTATATTTTATAGGAGACATGATGAGTTTTTTGAAGCTTTCATTTTTTAGAAAATTAAAACAAATGTTTTTTTCACACAAAGTTGTCATTTTAACAGGTTATTCCTCACACATAGCATATAAATACTTTTAATTACACTCCAAAACACGTTCTGCTACACCTCCCAAGCATTAGGATTAGGGATGATCATGACCATCGGTTCGACCCGAACATTGACTGTTCGAAATTTGGCCCGAATTCCAAACTTTTTGCTGAAAAAGTTCGGAATTTGGCAACCAGAACTGACCAAAATGCAATGGGACAGGAACTGGGCTTTAAAAGCCTGTGATTGGACCAGACCCATCAGTAAAAGCCAATTGAGGGGGCAGGAGGATACTAGGAATGTGATAGGAGTGACTAGGGGGTCCAGAGGCCAATCAGTAGTGAATACGCCCCCAGTATATAACATAGCCCCTCCAAATCTCAAGCATTGTAATACAGGGATGTGGAAGAGAGTGGAAGCAGTTCTGTTACTCCTGCTTCAAAAGTGTCATTTAGCAATTATTAGTGTGAGGAAAGGGATATCTAGTGTAGTTAGGGTACTATTTTCCACTATAGTTAGATTTAATAATCTAGTTTCTGTAGGGAAAGTGTTAAGTGTCAGGGTTACTGTAGTGTAGTGTAGGGTTAACTGTTTCTGACTGCTATGGCAGAGTGACCAAACCCTTCCATGTCAGGGTGACCGCCATAGAAAAAAGATCGTTTGTATTAGAATTGCAGTAGAGCAGGATAGTGGCTTCGCTACTTTCACACCTGGCCGTTTTTTGTTGCAGGCGTTTTATTGGGCTTTTTTGTGGACGTCTTTGGAGGCAGGCATGACATCTGAACTTCTGTGTAGAGGTATATATACACACACACATGTATGTATATATACACATACACATATATATGTGTGAAAGTAGCATGAAATTATTTGCAGGCATAGGGCTTCGCTCCTATCACACCTATATGTGTGTATGTGTATAAATACATAGAAGTGTGTGTGTATATATATCCCTATACAGAAGTTCAGATGTTTTGCCTGCCTCCAAAGACGCCCAAAAAATGCCCCAAAAAACCCCGCCTGCAACAACACACCTGGGCGTTTTGGTTGCAGGCGTTTTTTTGGGCATTTTTTGGGGGTCTTTGGAGGCAGGCATAACATCTGAACTTCTGTGTAGGGGTATATATACACACACACTTATATGTATTTATACACATACACATATATAGATGTGAAAGTAGCAGAACCCTATGCCTGCGCTAATGAAATTATTTGCAGGCATAGGGCTTCGCTCCTATCACACCTATATGTGTGTATGTGTATAAATACATATATGTGTGTGTGTATATATATATACATCATGGTTTGGGCCTGCTTTTCTTCGACAGGGAAGATGGTTAAAATTGATGGGAAGATGGATGGAGCCAAATACAGGACCATTCTGGAAGAAAACCTGATGTAGTCTGCAAAAGACCTGAGACTGGGACGGAGATTTGTCTTCCAACAAGACAATGATCCAAAACATAAAGCAATATCTACAAGGAAATGGTTCACAAATAAACATATCCAGGTGTTAGAATGGTCAAGTCAAAGTCCAGACCTGAATCCAATCAAGAATCTGTGGAAAGAACTGAAAACTGCTGTTCACAAACGCTCTCCATCCAACCTCACTGAGCTTGAGTTGTTTTGCAAGGAGGAATGGGCAAAAATTTCAGTCTCTTGATGTGCAAAACTGATAGAGACATACCCCAAGCGACTTACAGCTGTAATCGCAGCAAAAGGTGGCGCTACAAAGTATTAACTTAAGGGGGCTGAATAATTTTGCACGCCCAATTTTTCAGTTTTTTATTTGTTAAAAAAGTTTGAAATATCCAATAAATTTAGTTCCACTTCATGATTGTGTCCCACTTGTTGTTGATTCTTCAAAAAAAATTACAGTTTTATATCTTTATGTTTGAAGCCTGAAATGTGGCAAAAGGTCGAAAAGTTCAAGGGGGCCGAATACTTTCACAATGCACTGTATATATATATCTCACAAAAGTGAGTATACCCCTCACATTTTTGTAAATATTTTATTCTATCTTTTCATGTAACAACACTAAAGAAATTACACTTTGCTACAATTTAAAATAGAGAGTGTACAGCTTGTATAACAGTTTAGATTTGCTGTCCCCTCAAAATAACTCAACACACAGCCATTAATGTCTAAACCACTGGCAAAAAAAGTGAGTACACCACTAAGTGAAAATGTCCAAATTGGGCCAAATTAGCCATTTTCCCTCCCCGGTGTCATGTGACTCGTTAGTGTTACAAGGTCTCAGGTGTGAATGGGGAGCAGGTGTGTTCAATTTCGTGTTATCCCTCTCACTCTCTCACACCGGTCACTGGAAGTTCAACATGGCACCTCATGGCAAAGAACTCTCTGAGGATCTGAAAAAAGAATTGTTGCTCTACATAAAGATGGTCTAGACTATAAGAAGATTGCCAAGACCCTGAAACTGAGCTGCAGCAGGGTGGCCAAGACCATACAGTGGTTTAACAGGAAAGGTTCTATTCAGAACAGGCCTCGCCATGGTCAACCAAAGAAGCTGAGTGCACATGCTCAGCTTCATATCCGGAGGTTTTCTTTGGGAAATAGACGTATGAGTTCTGCCAGCATTGCTGCAGAGGTTGAAGTGGTGGGGGTCAGCCTGTCAGTGCTCAGACCATACGCCGCGGGCTGCATCAAAATAGTCTGCATTGCTATCATCCCAGAAGGAAGCCTCTTCTAAAGATGATGCGTAAGAAAGCCTGCAATCAGTTTTCTGAAGACAAGCAGACTAAGGACATGGATTACTGGAACCATGTCCTGTGGTCTGATGAGACCAAGATAAACGTATTTGGTTCAGATGGTGTCAAGCGTGTGTGGCGGCAACCAGGTGAGGAGTACAAAGACATGTGCATTTTGCCTACAGTCAAGCATGGTGGTGGAAGTGTCATGGTCTGGGGCTGCATGAGTGCTGCCGACACTGGGGAGTTCATTGAGGGAACCATGAATGCCAACATGTACTATGACATACTGAAGCAGAGCATGATCCCCTCCTTTTGGAGACTATGCCACAGGGCAGTATTCCAACATGATAACGACCCCAAACACACCTCCAAGTTGACCACTGCCTTGCTAAAGAAGCTGGGGGCAAAAGTGATGGACTGGCCAAGCATGTTTCAAGACCTAAACCCTATTGAGCATCTGTGTGGCATTCTCATATGGAAGGTGGAGGAGCGCAAGGTCTCTAACATCCATCAGATCCGTGATGTCATCATGGAGGAGTGGAAGAGGACTCCAGTGGCAACCTGTGAAGCTCTGGTGAACTTCATGCCCAAGAGGGTTAAGGAAGTGCTGGAAAATAATGGTGGCCACACAAAATGTTGAGTCTTTGGGCCCAGTTTGGACATTTTAACTTAGGGGTGTACTCACGTTGGTTGCCAGTGACTTATACATTAATGGCTGTGTGTTGAGTTATTTTTGAGGGGACATCAAATTTACACTGTTATACAAGCTGTACACTCACTACTTTACATTGTAGCAAAGTGTAATTTCTTCAGTGTTGTCACATGAAAAGATATAATAAAATATTTACAAAAATCTGAGGGATCTCTGTAGATCTCTGTTATGGGGATCTGCGCTTTCTGGTAAGCGGCAACACCTTTGGGTGTCTGGTGAAGGCTTCTTTTTGGTTTACATCACTATTCAGCAGCCACTATCCATATAGGACTGGGTCTCCGAAAGGATCCATCATTGGTGATTGTTTTCCATCTGCACTTAGGGGGATTCTCACTTTGGATTGTGATTGCTTACATATGCACCATACAAGTGACTGTTTAGACTTTATTAATTTAGCCTGTATATATGTTTTATTTAGTGCTGCACATTTTTTGTATTATGGGTCACTTGTTGTTTATGCTCCCTATTTCTCCGTGTGTGCATGTCTTTTTGCTTACTATTAATAAATTGACTTCATTATACATTGTTTGGTCCTAGTTTCTTTTTGTAGCTACATATATCTGGTCATACCAGCTGCTGACTCCTGACATGTAGGTTGTTCCAAACATCTTGGAGAACTAACCACTGGTTTTCTGTGGATGTAGAAGCGATGATGTTGAGTTTAGGGCTTTGTGGGAACTCAACCATCATTTCTAGGACTTCTTGTTCTTCTTTACGTTGAGGATAGATCTTAATGACATTAGCTGAATATTTGAGGTTGTTGTCCTGCTGCAGAATACATTTGGGGCAAAGCACATGCCTTCCTGATGGTATGGCATGATGGAGAAGTATCTGTCTGTATTTCTCAGCATTAAGAACACCAATGATCCTGAACAGATCTCAATTTCCATTTGCAGAAGCCCCAAACTTGCAATTGCTTTTCCTATCCAAGTATTGTCCCAGGTAATCACTTAACTTACTCCACACTTACTTGACAGATGGACTCTTACCAGACACGAAGACCTTTATTGCAAGGTCTGACCACGCATCAATGAGAAAACCCCTGACTGTAGGTGTGGAAAATCACTCCCTTCAAAGGACCTAAATGGTAGGTAGATCATCAATAAACTCTCCGGATTGTGCAGAGAGTCAGATGTCATACGCCAACCATAGGCCAAGTGAGTATAGAGAGAAGAACAAAATCACTCATTGCTCAATTTCCAAAACATACATACTTTAATAAAAAAACAATATTATACTCACAAGTGTGAAAAAAACATTAGTGTCATGTACCTGAGAGGAGACTGAAATGACGAGGTCAGTCTCTCTGACATCTCCAGCCCAGGCTGCACTAGGAGTGAAACAGAGGGTGTCGAGGGACAGGAGGAACAAGTGCCTGCAGATGTAGATCAGGGGACTTGCAACAGGTCAGGAACAGTAGCTATGCACAGTAGTTCAGCTGGGGTTCAGGAAGCACTCCACTTGCGCTGCAGGGCCAGGACATGTGGCCGGTCATATCTCTCAGCAGTCTTGCAGCAGGAACACTCAGCGGATCACAGAACAGCAACAGTAGACAACCGGACAGACACTCAAACGGGTCGGTAAGCCAGGATAAGAGAGAGGAGCGTGGTCACAGGATTAGTTGGCTCATCAACAGACGGACAACGAGGAAACAGATCAAGAGCAGAGCCAAAGTCAGGAACAAGCTGGGTCAGGAATTAGCCGGGTCAGGAACTAGCGACAAAATAAAAGCAGGATCCAAGATCAGGTCAGGAGTAAGCAGGGTCAGCAACCAACGGAACACACTGGAAGTACACAGGACACAGGGAACAGCTGAAGACCAGTCAGAATTAGAGCACAGGCAGAAGCATCCTTAAAGCAGTAGTATACTCCGCCATTAAACTTTTACCTACAGGTAAGCCTATAATAAGGCTTACCTGTAGGTAAAATGAATATCTCCTAAACCTGCACAGTTTAGGAGATATTCTCTCTGCATGCAGCCGCTGAAACCAGTGGCGCATGCGCTCTGAAGGTCCAGCAGGACTTAAGAGCTCTTTGCCAGCTCCTTGCCAGAAAGTAAACTCCGTCATCGCAGCTCCGGCCACTCACAATTCCGGATCCGCCGAACTCGGAAGAGACGCCAAACTCGGAAGAAGACAGCTCCCTCAGCGCTGTCCAGGCGACCGTGTCGGGGGTTCGTTTTAAGGTAAGTATTTTATAATGAGCTAGTATGTGATGCATACTAGCTCATTATGCCTTTGTCCTGCAGGTTTTTTTTTTGTTTTTATGTGAGGATACAACCGCTTTAACCACTTTAAGACCGGGCCTATTTTTTGACACTTGGTGTTTACAAGCTAAAATCAGGTTTTTTTTTTGCTAGAAAACTACTTAAAGCGGAGTTCCACCCATTTTTTTAACTTTCTTTAGATAGTTCAGGCATTACTATTACATTTCCCAATCGTAGTAATTTTTTTTTTTTTTGCAATGTAA
>NC_138775.1:229838432-229939985 GCF_965119305.1 Pelophylax lessonae | reverse complement strand
TCCCTCTCTCTCTCTCCCCCTCTCCTCTCTCTCTCTCCCCCTCCCTCTGTCCTTTTTTTTAATTGTTACTGTGATTATATATTCAATTTTCAGTCTTTTTTTTTTTATTTTGTTTCTAGGTATTTGACTGGAAAAATATGATTCAACATAAGAAAATGTCAGAATGAATGCACACATTTTTGTAGACATTTACTATATTTTGTCATTTTTACATTTATTTTGCCTTGTTAATAAATATTTTATTTTAGTTATCCGTCTCTTTAATATTTATTATGGTGGAGAGGTACTGCACACTCTGTGGCACTGTGATTTTGGCAGCACTGATGGCAGTGTGATTTTGGCAGCACTGTGATGGTAGGCCTGTGGTATATAATCGCTGAATCGATGCATTGCGATGTGACCCTTCGCAATTCTGCATCGATTCGGGGTGACTGCAAAATCGATTAGCTAATGACGTCACTTCCAGGGGTGGGCGGCACTGGCGCTTGATGAGAGTGGCGGTGGCGGCCAGGCTTGTGGAACATGGAGCTCCTCGTGGGAGAGGAGAGCGGAGACTGCAGAGCAAACTGCCCCCTGACCCACGGACTGCCGCCCCCAAGGGACTGGCCGAGGAGGCCCTGCCCGCCCTGCTTTCCGCCTGTACCGTGCACGATATCCGAGCTCCAAATGCCCAACATCATGAGGCTCATCACCCAGGACCTGTCCGAGCCCTACTCCATACACCTACCGCTACTTCTTTCACAACTGGCTGCAGCTCTGCTTCCTGGTAAGTCGGGGCACTACAGGGCCCAGCATTACTGCTTACCAGGGCCTATTGTACTACAACTAGGGGGGGGGGACTACAGAACCCAGCATTCCTCCTTACCAGGGCCTGGTAGAATACAGCTAGGGGCACTACAGAGCCCAGCATTCCTCCTTACCAGGGCCTGTTATACTACAACTAGGGGGACTACAGAGCCCAGCATTCCTCCTTACCAGGCCTGCTATAATACAACTAGGGGGACTACAGAGCCCAGCATTCCTCCTTACCAGAGCCTGCTAATAGCAGGCCCTGGTAAGGAGGAATGCTGGGCTCTGTAGTCCCCCCCTAGTTGTAGTATAACAGGCCCTGTTAAGGAGGAATGCTGGGCTCTGTAGTGACCCATAATACAACTAGGGGCACTGCAGAGCCCAGCATTCCTCGTTACAAGAGCCTACAATACTACAACTAGGGGCACTACAGAGCCCAGCATTCCTCCTTACCAGGGCCTGTTATACTACAACTAGGGGTACTACAGAGCCCAGCATTCCTTCTTACCAGGGCCCACTGTACTACAACTAGGGGAACTACAGAGCCCAGCATTCCTCCTTACCAGGGCCTGTTATACTACAACTAGGGGTACTACAGATCCCAGAATTCCTTCTTACCAGGGCCCACTGTACTACAACTAGGGGCACTACAGAGCCCAGCATTCCTCCTTACCAGGGCCTGTTATGCTACAATTAGGGGGACTACAGATCCCAGCATTCCTTCTTACCAGGACCTACTGTACTACAACTAGTGGCACTACAGAGCCCAGCATTCCTCCTTACCAGGGCCTGTTATACTACAACTAGGGGGACTACAGAGCCCAGCATTCCTCCTTACCAGGCCTGCTATAATACAACTAGGGGGACTACAGAGCCCAGCATTCCTCCTTACCAGAGCCTGCTAATAGCAGGCCCTGGTAAGGAGGAATGCTGGGCTCTCTAGTCCCCCCCTAGTTGTAGTATAACAGGCCCTGGTAAGGAGGAATGCTGGGCTCTGTAGTGACCCATAATACAACTAGGGGCACTGCAGAGCCCAGCATTCCTCGTTACAAGAGCCTACAATACTACAACTAGGGGCACTACAGAGCCCAGCATTCCTTCTTACCAGGACCTACTGTACTACAACTAGTGGCACTACAGAGCCCAGCATTCCTCCTTACCAGGGCCTGTTATACTACAACTAGGGGTACTACAGAGCCCAGAATTCCTTCTTACCAGGACCTACTGTACTACAACTAGGGGCACTACAGAGCCCAGCATTCCTCCTTACCAGGGCCTGGTAGAATACAGCAAGGGGCACTACAGATCCCAGCATTCCTTCTTACCAGGGCCTACTGTACTACAACTAGGGGCACTACAGAGCCCAGCATTCCTCCTTACCAGGGCCTGTTATACTACAACTAGGGCTACTACAGATCCCAGAATTCCTTCTTACCAAGGCCCACTGTACTACAACTAGGGGAACTACAGAACCCAGCATTCCTCCTTACCAGGGCCTGCTTGAATACAACTAGGGGCACTACAGATCCCAGCATTCCTTCTTACCAGGGCCTACTGTACTACAACTAGGGGCACTACAGAACCCAGCATTCCTCCTTACCAGGGCCTGCTATAATACAACTAGGGGGACTACAGAGCCCAGCATTCCTCCTTACCAGGGCCTGCTATAATACAACTAGCGGCACTACAGAAGCCAGCATTCCTCCTTACCAAGGCCTGTTATACTACAACTAGGGGTACTACAGATCCCAGAATTCCTTCTTACCAGGACCTACTGTACTACAACTAGGGGCACTACAGAGCCCAGCATTCCTCCTTACCAGGGCCTGGTAGAATACAGCTAGGGGCACTACAGATCCCAGCATTCCTTCTTACCAGGACCTACTGTACTACAACTAGGGTCACTACAGAGCCCAGCATTCCTCCTTACCAGGGCCTGTTATACTACAACTAGGGCTACTACAGATCCCAGAATTCCTTCTTACCAGGGCCCACTGTACTACAACTAGGGGAACTACAGAACCCAGCATTCCTCCTTACCAGGGCCTGCTTGAATACAACTAGGGGGACTACAGATACCAGCATTCCTTCTTACCAGGGCCTACTGTACTACAACTAGGGGCACTACAGAGCCCAGCATTCCTCCTTACCAGGGCCTGTTATGCTACAATTAGGGTCACTACAGATCCCAGAATTCCTTCTTACCAGGACCTACTGTACTACAACTAGGGGGACTACAGATCCCAGCATTCCTTCTTACCAGGGCCCACTGTACTACAACTAGGGGCACTACAGAACCCAGCATTCCTCCTTACCAGGGCCTGTTATACTACAACTAGGGGGACTACAGAGCCCAGCATTCCTCCTTACCAGGGCCTGCTATAATACAACTAGGGGGCACTACAGAACCCAGCATTCCTCCTTACCAGGGCCTGTTATACTACAACTAGGGGGACTACAGAGCCCAGCATTCCTCCTTACCAGGGCCTGCTATAATACAACTAGGGGGCACTACAGAACCCAGCATTCCTCCTTACCAGGGCCTGTTATACTACAACTAGGGGGACTACAGAGCCCAGCATTCCTCCTTACCAGGGCCTGCTATAATA
Source organism: Pelophylax lessonae (assembly GCF_965119305.1). Lineage (NCBI taxonomy): Eukaryota > Metazoa > Chordata > Amphibia > Anura > Ranidae > Pelophylax > Pelophylax lessonae. The sequence continues at coordinate 229,936,587 of NC_138775.1, read as the reverse complement.
CAACTAGCGGCACTACAGAAGCCAGCATTCCTCCTTACCAGGGCCTGCTAATAGCAGCCATCCTTCCACAACCATCCACAATCCTGCCCCATCACTGTGTTACATCGATCCAGCCATCCTTCCACAATCCTGCCCCTAATCAAAGGGTGCCATCACAGTGTTGCTGCCACAATAACCAAGCTTCCCCCAATCATAGTGCTGCAATCCATCCGTTACAATAAAGTTCCCCATCAGCCAGACAAGAGTTTTATTACAATAGTAGCTGGAAGTGTTTATGTGTGTTTCTGTCTGACACTCACTGTCTTGTGTCTTCTGGGAGGAGGGGAAGAGATATAGAGGGCGGCAACTTCCTCCTGAGCCAACGTCTCTATAGCAACCAGTACTCTGCCTAAAGCATAGTACTGCCCATGTGCGAGATTTCCTGCTGCATTCTGGGTAGCCAGAATGAACAACAAGCAGGAAGAAGGTCAGGAAGTCTTACACTGCTGTTTCAGACGCCCTTAGTAAAGATGACAACGCACAGGCAGCAGGTTTATAAAGTAAGATTTTCACTAAACAAATACACTGTTCAACTCATAAATATGCAAATTGCGGTTTTGTCAAGCGAGATGTATTAATATTAATGGGCTATTTTTGTTTAAAAAATCATTCTGAGGGTGGAACTCCTCTTTAAAACCTCCCAAATATTCTATATATATATGTTTTTTAGCAGAGACCCTAGAGAATAAAATGGAGATCGTTGCAATATTTTTTATCACTCCATATTTGCGCAGCGGTCTTCCAAACTCAATTTTTTAGGGAAAAATTTACTTTTTTGGATTCAAAAATAAGAAAACTGTAAATTTAGCCCAATTCTATTTCCATAATGTGAAAGATAATGTTACACCGAGTAAATAGATACCCAATGAGTCATGCTTTAAAATTGCGCATGCTCGCGGAATGGTGACAAACTTTGGTACTTAAAAATCTCCGTAGATGACACTTTAAACATTTTTACAGGTTACCAGCTTAGAGTTCCAGAGGAGGTCTAGGGCTCAAATTATTGCTTTCGCTCTAATGATCGCGGTGATACCTCACATGTGTGGTTTGAACACCGTTTACATATGTGGGTGGGACTTCCGTAATGCGTTCCCTTCTGCGCGTGAGCTAACGGGGAAAGGGAGCTTTAATTTTTTTCCTATTTATTTATTATTTTTTATTTTTACACAGTTTTTTAAAAAAAAAAAAAAATGTGACCACTTTTTTCCTATTACAAGGAATGTAAACATCCCTTGTAATAGAAATAGGCATGACAGGTCCTCTTTATTGTGAGATCTGGGATCAAAAAGACCTCAGACCTCACAACTACACTAAAGAAAAAAAAAAATGTTGAAAAAAAATCGGCCCTTTAAACCGGTTGCTAGGCAACAGCGTTTGACGTTGCTCCGGTCCTCCAAGACCATAGAGTCGAGTGAGGGCCATCTTGCCCTCACTTGACTTCCTGTCTCTGAGGATCTGGAACCGTATAGTTTTCCCCGCTGCGGGCGAGTCCGGTAAGCGGGGAAACCGGCCGGGACGTCGCGGGAGTGGGGGTCACCTCTTCCGCCGCACCGTAAGGGTGATCCCACGGCAAATCCGCTGCTGGTACCACCATTATCTGAAAGCCCATTGCGTTTTCAAAAATACCAGGGTTATGGCAGCTATCTGCTTCATAACCCCGGCATTTAGCGTCATAGTACCGATGTAAAACTGCAGCAGGCCGTTGGTAAGTGGTTAAATAGTCTTTCTTGCACCAACATACATTGTGCACATGTTCGTTTGCGTGAGCGCATATCTGCATGCATGTGTAATCCTGAAAGGCATTCTGCGAAGATTTATGCGCGCAAGTGTAGGGGGTCAGCCCCTTGAATGACTAAACTCCATTACACTGTACTTCTATTGAGAAAGTCCCACAGACTGTCATGCATCTTTCAGCCACAAGATGTCACTGTTGTTGTTAATGAGAATAAGCCACAGTTGTTGTTGTTGCTTTAAGTGAGGGGATCTTTCTGGAAAGGAGGAGGGAGCAGGAAGTTCCTGGGAAGGTGTGGTGTTCGTGTCTCTATGGCTGTGCTGAGCTGAGAAAAGGGACGGTATGCTGTGGCCTTGAGAGGGCATATAGACTGTATAATCCAGGGACAGAGCAACAGGATCTTGCCAGAGGAGACAGAGCTGAACTGTGGTACTACGGACTGCAGCTGAGAACCAGAGAAAGAGAGGAGAGAACATCCCAGAGCACCTCAAGCAAGTTACAGAGCAAGGGGCCAGACTGCAGTGACCTCCAAGTGACAGAACAAGATAAACAACCTGCAAAGAAACCCAGACCAGTGCATAAGAGACTGCAGCTACAGACAGCAAGGGACAGATCCAGAGACCTGACTGCATCCACCATCACAGAGACTGAGATAAAGCAGCTGTACCTACAGAACTGTGAGTGTGCACCGGTGCTAACCTGTGGCAGGGCATAGAGCAGGTATCTGTAGACAGAGCGTTGCAGCAACGTGTCCCGGTTAGCAGGAATCAGATAGGATCATATAGCAGAGTAGCCTGTATTCCTGTGTGTGCGTTGGCGGGAGCGCCATTTTATGTATCACGTTGCAGTTAACTTTGCTGTAAACCTATGTAATCTGTTATTACTGTTAACATCATTCTCCGGCCATTATACTCTGTTGGTTAATAAAGCCGGTTTCTGCTTCAGCCTCATTGTCTGCTGTACCGTACTTGAATTCTGCATTGCGGTCCCCTACTCCTCTGACCGCTACACAAGCACATTTCTATAATGTCTGGTTGGTATTCTCTGACAATCAGGCATTCGATATGTAGAATCCTGTGCCCCGGCGGGCATGTTGATGTCACCACTATGTCTTCCACCCAACATACGTTTCGTCGTAGAAGACGGCGTCACTGGGGCAACGAAGATACCAGTACGGTAGCACTGTAATGTACTGAGTACATTACAAGCACACTAACAGCGCAACACTATATATTTGTTTAAGTATTTGTTTAAGTATATAGTGAGTGCAGCTGTGTTAGCACTTTTAGGTTGATCACACTTAGCACAGAATATTTTCTTCTTTTTTTTGTAGCGCTCTACTAATAACACAAAATGGTGTTCTAACCTGTAACAATAATATTCATAAAAACACCCCTATGTATAAGTGAAAATGTCCTCATGATCCATGAGATGTTGAGGCCCTGCCACCATGTCTATGTCACCACGCTAGGACTGAGAGGTCCGACAGGAAGAACACTGAGCTGAGAGATATAGCAGTATTCTTATATGCCCATACTAAAAGTTTTAATTGTGAGTATGATTTTATTAATGGATAATAAAGTTTTATTAGTAATGGATACCTCTTAAATCTGGTCTTTATTTATCTTCCACTGCGCTAAACTTTTTGGTTATTTGCCTTTATTTCAAGTGTTAGACCTCAGGCCAGGGAATGTGTGAGAAGGTCTTTCGCTGGAAGAAATCAGTCTAAGATGCTGGCTACAAAGACAGGTATGTGGGTGCTGTATCCAAGAAGAAGCAGGGTGAGACTTGTACAGCTTGGCACCAACATCCGCCCATCACAGGTCCCCTATAAGCTTTTCTTCAAAATCTTTTCTTTGGCCTTCATTCATTAATTAGCGCTTATGTACAACATTTAAGCACTGTCCTCTGACTTGTATATGTTGCTACTTTGCCAGTTACAGCAAACCCGCAGGTGTAAAGATAAAGGAAAAAAATAGTAATTAAATATTTTAGGTTTTTTTTAACCATTCATTTGTAAACGTTTTATATTTTCATTAATTTTCTTAATTGTTGTGTTGCTGCATTACAAAAGCACACACAAAAATGTTAAATGCTTCTATTTCATTGGTAATAACTTCAATGTGCTTTGTATCATTACCATCATTTAGTGCATTTATAAAAGGGAAAATCGCTGCATAAAATTTGCACTGTTGATGAGTTATAAGCTACTTTAGTTCCCAGATGGAAGAACATATTTTGGTTATCATAATGTTATTGAAAACCTGGCTCTGTTTCCTTGTGCTTATTATGATTAAATTACTCTGTTTTTCTATGGCCAAAAAGTGGCAACCCCAGGGCTTGCGGACTGTGGCTGTCTGTTCTGCATCATGCGCCAGTCTGTCCATGAATATGTGACTGTGCAAGCAGCAGGGGGGAGGTGCACTGTGGCATCTTTATCTTGGGTGCATTCTTGTGCTATATGACTGCAAACATAATGAGGCTAACAACACTTTTCAGAGACTGCAACTCTGCAGAGTCCTTTCTATACATTTTGTCTGCTCGTCAGTACCTTTCCATATTTTGGATGTTGACCTTTAGCTTTTTCTTGCCCTTAAAGTTGAAGTCTGGGCCTCTTTAAATCCAATTTTATATCTGCTTCTATCCTCATTCTAACTCCTATACTAACTAGCCTATAGAAGATAGATGTCTACACTTACCTATTCTCATGTGATCTCCCCAGCGGCTGGCTTTAGGGTAGAGGAGAGAGCAGCTACAACAGCTGCAGTGCCTGGGCGGTCATGTCAGCCATATGGGTACTAGGGCATCTGTTGTCCATTGTCCCTCCTCTCCCCTGAAGCTGGCTCTGGGAGCCGATAATCTGATCTGGACTGAAGTATATGCATCTTTCCTCTACAGGGTAGTTAGAATAGGAATTAGGAGGAGGATGGGGACAGATTTAGGGTTAGATAGGTTTATCTTGGACTTCCACTTTAATTTGTCTAAATTCTTCCCCTTCCACCCATCAACTTAAAAAACAGGCATTCCTCCCTGCAAGTCTGATTTTAATTCTATATAAACAGCTAATAAATCAATTTTTTTGTTTCTATGCAATCATCTGCTATAAGTAGGAATATTTCTTTATATTTAGTCTGCATGGCTGCAATCAGCCAATGTCAATTGTATAGACTGTTTTGTTCAGCCTCCCCTAAGCTCAGCCTGGATGTCAGTTTTGTCAGTAGGTAGCACTACCACCTCTTGCATTAGTGTGAGATCATACAGTGGGCTTGAGTTAATAATATTCATCTTTTCCCAGTCAACCACTAGGAGTTTCTTTGCCAGTGGTGCATCATGAGAAAGATTATACGTATTTGGGATGAGCTGATGCAAGCTCTCCTCCTCCAGGTTGTGGCCTGGGGAAGGTGCATGTGTTTGGGACTGCTTGTTCAAACCTGTCTGAGTGTGTCTGGATATGGAATCTGGCCATGTCTAGAGGCAGAAGGGAGTTTCATGGAGGCTGTTCAACTCTTCTGCAGAAGATTGGGGTTAGAATGAAGTCCCAGCTGGTGCTGGTTGACTCTCCGTTTACAATAATTTTAATGAAGTCTGGACAAGACAATAAGGTACGAATTTGTACAAGTAAATGTCAAGCAACTGTGTCATATTGGGAGATAACAAAACTACCTCAGCCTAATCATAAAACATCTAAGCGACATTAGTTGATTCGAAGAGGGGTAGGATGATGGCCTGCAGAAAGCACAGGGAGTGGTGGTTGGGGTCATCCATTAGCTGTGAAAAATTTAGAGGTCATAGTCTCACAAAGTGTATTGCAGATCTACTATGCATATACTTGTAGCACTGCCCCCTTGGGGGTTGCTTGTATTTGTATGTTCTTCTGTGCTGCTTTGACCCTGTGAACTGTCCAGCCCTCCTGACACTCTAGGTTTAGACATGTTGTGTATACCTTTTACTGACACAATGCAGATAGATTTTAACCCTTTAGCTTGGCTTTATTCAAGAAAAAGGCTTGAAAAGAGTATTAATCAATTAGGCCCTGGATAAACAGCCAGGGCTCAGTTGAAATAACACCAAAGAACAGTGAATAACAAGTTATAATAACAAGTAAATACACCAAATATACACAATATCTTACAGTAAGTAAATTAATCTCTCAGAAAGCTATAAATTGCTATGAGAAACTGGCCTGCCTATAATACCTGTATCCTAATGAGAGATGAGGTAATCTAGATGCCAGTAACGTGTCCCTTTTAAGAGCAATAATATAGCAATGTTCAGTATGCAAGGCCTTGCTAAGATTTTCACCGGCAGTTGGAGCTCAAAGAACAAATAATTCCCCAATGTAGCACAGTGTGAAACAGGCAATGCAGAATAGCTGGTCCTGATTAAGGATGATCCACTAACTGATCCAAGTGTATAATGTCTATGTTCAGTGTTTAAGACAAACTGTAGCAATTGGTAACTGGACTCTGAGCAGGTGCTCTCCCACCAATCCTGATGTCCCTCTTATGAGTTCTAGAAGAACAGGGAATGGCAACTCTCCATGCTGTGAAACACTGTGAGACAGGCTTTGCTCTGCTGTTTTAGTGAGTCCTGCCAAATCCACTCGATCAGCGATGTTGCAAGGATGTCTGTTATGTAGTGATTGTCATCCGTCCCACCTGGGCTGAGTCTGCAGAGAGCTGGGTGGTGTGCAATAGGCCGCAGTCCTCTCTTTCTGCGGCAGATTGATGCACACACAATGGATCCGGGGAAGAAAGAGAGAGTGGGCCTGTTCAGCAGATCCCTTTATAGTCTCTCCCACAATTCTCTCATGGAGCCCATGGCCTGTTGGGAAGTATCGTTTTTAAAAAGTTTAGCAGTGCAGTAATATCCTTTCAGAAGACTGCAGTTCCCACAATGCCTTTCTTTTAGTCTCAGGAGTATGATGCATGAAATCTGAGACCAACACTAGGGGAGTATAGAGACATTCTGAGAGAGCAGAGAGTAAGTCTGCAGTGTTAGATAATGGTAGTCTGCTCCCAGCTACATACTGTTCTTAGAAGGCTATGAAAACAGGTTCTATAAAACTGAAAAAAATTCCCAGTACCAAACACCATGAACACCATGCTTCCATACTTAGGCCAGAAAGCGCTCTAAAGTCTGCACCAAATCATTCATGGGGAATTAGTATAAGAACTAAAAAGGGGGAAGAAAAAGAATAGAATAAGAGAAAAAGAAGTAAGAGAAGAGATCTGAGGCTGATCACCACAACCCACGCCCCTGAGCCACCCCATCCGTTAAGGAGATTGGAGGTATCCAATGCAGGGGTTCCAGATTTTTTCAAATCGGAAGTCGTTTGTCCCAGAGGATACTAGCTACTTTTTCATTAATTATGATCCAAGAGATTTTGTGTTTGACTAGCGCTGCTGGTCAACTCTCCTAAGGAGAGTAGGTTGCTGAGCACATTGTCTATAGAGGGATTCTTAACACAAGAGTGTTAGACTTGACTTAAAGAGAAAAAGGAAGGTGAAAAACCACGCTCAAAACAAGTACCACACAACAATTCATATACATTTTGTGAAAAACAATGTGTATAAAAAGTGTATATCAAATTGATTCAAAATTTAAATTATAAAATTAATAATGTGAGTCTTGTGAAAAAGGCCACAGAAGATGTCACAGTCTTTAGGTGATAAGTGGTTCCTTAAAGCAGACGCTGGTGTTCATGCAGGTAATTGTGCAATCTCCACGCTGCAATTTCCACCAAATACACACAGAGTACGCTTGCCAGAAAGGTTAGACCTCTTAATTAAAGGGGGTCGAACCGGGCAGTATAGGAGCTCCTATATGGGAACAATTCCAGCATTCCACAAGACACCAGACTTTAGGTTGGTATAGATCCTTCTGAGATCGGCTCCCAAATATTAGGACACACTCAGCCAATGGACCAACACCAAACAGGCATATATGGAGAGATAACGAGAGAAACTCTCATGGTGTAGTATTTTAAATAACCATTTATTAGGACAAGGTAATGCACTTACTACAAATTTTTGTAAGATGTGCCAATAAACAAGACACAGATGATACAAACGCGGTTTCCAGCAGGGGACGTCGCTTCCGCTTTCCACTTGCGTTTCAGGAGACCGGAAATGGAGTGTTATGAGCCCACGTCCCGACGCGTTTCGTCAGCACACAGCCAACATCATCAGGGGTCATGTGATTGCAATCGTCAACTCTGGCTTTATACAGGCAGACCCGCGAACATCCAATCCAGCTCCATCCTCACAGGAAGTATATTGTGTTCCCTGGTTACCGGACGACCCATCCATTAGGGCATGATATATATTAACCCATTATGGTGATCAATTTGAATAATATTAATTGGCAAACATTCCTCATGAGCGTATTATGGTTATACCCACTAGTTTTGTGTAGGAACTGGATTTTATGCTGGCATTCTTTTGTACACAAATGCATTTATATAAAATACAAAATTTCCAATTAAATTAAATTAATATTCACATGGATAAAACCAGAATAAAGGACATTACATATTAATACATATTAGTAAACAACATTAATTACCAATAAAATATTAATTAAATTCCTTTAATATGATCTTAAAATTAAAGTAAATAAAGATAAAAGGATATGAATTATGAGATAAAGTTATAAAATGCTATAAAAATTATTTATGATTAAATGAACTCCCATCTCAGTAGTTAGAAATAAAACAATTCAAATCTATATCTATGTTCATGCCTGACGGATGAAACTTATTAATTCAATAAATCCACTCAGTTTCACTTCTGGAGATTCTTTGAGTCATGTATCCCCCTCCAATGGGGCTCTAGCCTATCAATTCCGCAAAAGACCAACCCACTTGGATCTCTGTTAAGGTGAATGCAGAAATGATTGACTTAAAGACCCTTTTTCTGTGCTGTGACATGTGAAATGATGGAGTTCTGCTTTAACATGGAGCATCCGCAACCCTAACCCTCTCTGCCATAGTGGCATTGGTAATAAATATGTTTTTATTTCACCTGAAAGTGAATTTGAGGTGAAATGTCAACCCAGTCTGTCCCTGGTGTCAGCCCACTCTGTCTCTGGGGGTATCACCATGCCTCCAGGGTCATTGGGGTGCTACATCTACATATTTTACATATTTTAGGCTTTTCAGGCTTACCATTTGCATTTTGATCTAAAAAATTTGATTTTTATCTAACTCAAAAGCCAAATGTTACACATACACAAGTGAATGTATCAATAAAGTGATCATCCCAAGCTACTCATGCCTTATTAACCCCTTCAGGCTGAGCATACACATACATGCAGCGCCACTGGACTGGGTTTTTTTTTTTATCTCAGTGGGAGCCCCGGGCCCCTTACTAATGATCGGATCCCAGAACTCCCAATTCCGGGTCACCTAATCACTGTAATAGCCTCTTATTGGCTATTACTGTGATCAGTCACTGAGCAGCCTATCCCCATGTTTTCTCTCATTTAGATAAGTGCAGTGACAAAAACCAGGGCAACCAATCAGATTTTATTTTAATTAAATTAGATTGGATCAAATATTTCTCTTGCACATCTTTATTGCTTTTGGTGCTACCTTATCAAATGGGCCTTCAGACTGATCGCTTGCTATGGATAGCATATCCAATTTTCAATCTCTAATATTTTTAGACAAGAGTCCCATCCTGGCAAGCTACAATTCTGAAGAGACCTGCCAATTGAAATCCCTGTTCAGGGAGAAGGAAGGCAACTCCATTTTGATATCTGGCTCATGTTGTGCTCTTGTCAGTGTATAATTACCTGTATGTCTTTAATATCGTTTGCATTGAAATATGTCTGCTGCATATGCTGCTCTATTGTTTCTCTTCTATTAGTAACATTAGCCTGTAATTACTCTGTCTTAGCACAGGCACACCTGCTGATATGAAGAGCAGACCCATATTTTTAAAGTGTAATTGAAACCCATTAGCAATCAGCTGTTTTTTTTCTTATTCTGTTGTTTCTTGTTTGTTTCTAATTCTTTTGCTGGCCTAGGTGTCTTAGTTACCAATGTCTGGGTCCTGAAACGTGTCTTAAATACAAACTGTCTGTGTTTGCCCAGAGACACCAATAAGATCATACAGTATATACAGTATATGCAGTATATGCAGATATAGTAGAGCTTTCTATTTCAGACACTCCAGTCCACAGCAGGCCGGGACAGGGACAAAAAATAGGCCCAGGCATTTTAGACTGAGCAGACAATTTTTAGGGAATGCAGTGGTCCTCAACTCCAGTCCTCGGGGCCAACTAAAAGGCCAGATTTTAAGTATTACCTTGGGGAGATGCAGACTAGAATACTGCAATCACTGAGCAGCAAATGAGATCACCTGTGATGTAATTTAGTTATCTTGCAAACCTGGCCTGTTAGTGGGCCCCGAGGACTGGAGTTGAGGACCACTGCTCTAATGTACAGGGGACACTGTGATATAAAGGGGTCTGCACTGTAAAGAGGCACTTTAATGATTACAGTGCCCCTAGGAATCATGTCCCCCCTTTTAATCTCCAGCTCCTCCCTCCCTGCTCCCTTACATCAGAGTCCGAACATGTCCCCCTTACATCAGAGTCCACACAGAGGCCCCCTTCCAACAGAGTCCACACATGTCCCCCCTACATCCCTACATCAGAGTCCACACAGAGGCCCCCTTACATCAGAGTCCGCACAGAGGCTCCCTTACATCAGAGTCCAAACATGTCCCCCTTACATCAGGGTCCGCACAGAGGTCCCCTTACATCAGAGTCCGCACAGAGGCCCCCTTACATTAGAGTCAGCACAGAGGCCCCCTTACATCAGAGTCCGCACAGAGGCCCCCTTACTTCAGAGTCCACACAGAGGCCCCCTTACTTCAGAGTCCGCACAGAGGCCCCCTTACATCAGAGTCCGCACAAAAGCCCCCTTACATCAGAGACCCCCCACAAAGCCCCCCTTTCTTTAGAGACCCCCCGACAAAGCCCCCCTTACATCAGAGACCCCCCACAGAGCCCTCCCTTACATCAGAGACCCCTCACGGAGCCCCCCCTTAAATTAGAGACCCCACAGAGCTCCCTCTTACATCAGAGAGCCCCCCTTACAAGAGAGACCCCTTACAGAGCCCCCTTACATCAGAGACCCCCACAGAGCCCCCCCTTACATCAAAGACGCCCCATGGAGCCCCCCCTTACATCAAAGACTCCCTACGGAGCCCTCGCCTTACATCAGAACCCACCCACAGAGCCCCCCCTTACATCAGAGACCCCCCACAGAGCCCCGCCTTACATCAGAACCCCCCCACAGAGCCCCCCCCTACATCAGAGACCCCTCACAGAGCCCCCCATTCATTTAGAGACCCCCACAGAGCCCCTCATTACATCAGAACCCCCCCACAGAGCCCCCCATACATTTGTTTTATATACTGGGAGGTAAGAGAGAGGGTGAGCTTACTCACCCCAGGATGGAGTCTCTGGCACAGGCTGTCTGCAGCTTTTCTCCTCTGGGTTTATACTTCCCAGGGATGTGTGGGCGGGGCAGACCCAGGAGAAGAGGGGGCCGGAGGAGGAGGAGCAGACAATCTGTCTCTCTCCTCTCACGTCCTTGCAGAGAAAGGAGGGGAACTGTCAGCGGCGGCTCTGAGGCTGAGCTCTGAGATACACAGCTCAGCCCTGCAGCCGGAGGAGACAGAGGCACAGTCGCAGGGCAGTAGGTAAGCGGCGGCCGTGGCCTGTGTTAACCCTGTCCAGGCTGCGGTCACCGGCTTACCTCCCGCTGTGTGGCCTGATCATCAACCGGCCACAGAGCGGGTGGCCCTGGCCCACCGGGCAAATACCTGGTCTGCCCGATGACCAGTCCGGCCTGCTCCACAGTGTCCCTGGTCCATGTCAGTAAAATGAGGGGTAAATATGAAATGCAGGGGCTAAATGTACTGATTGGATTTACACCAGCTTGTTCCGGTGACACTAACATACTATAGCACCCTCCTAGCTGGGTTGCTAAGATGTTAGGAAAATTTAGTTATTTTTGGCTCCCCTGTAATCATTGGAGCAGTTGTTAATTTTTTTTAGCTGTTCTGGGTTTCACAGGCTGCAGGTTTGATTGCTCTCCCCTGCCTTCCAGAAAGTTCTGGAACATAGGAGTGGAGCAAGGCAAATGGGCAGTATGAATATTAATTGTGCTGCAGCCAGTCCCTGGGGAGGTGTGCCCAGAAGGTGGCTTGGGAGCGCATAAATGGCCTGAGCTGTAGAACAGCACCGTCTTCCTGTCCAAGGGATTCTACCTGTTTAGGTATGGGGGGTTGGGTTACCCCCTGCATCCAGCCATTCTGCTGTTTTAAGTTGCTGTTTATAAAGGCCCCGGCTGTGGCAGAGCCAGGGGGCCTACATCTGAGAGGGTACAAGACACTCTGGGGCTTCACCTAATCCACATAGCCTCACTGGTAGGCATCTGGACAAAGCTTACTCTCCTAGCCTTGTGGCCTTGTGAGTACTGCTTTGTTGCATGATCCTGGTTATTGTGTACTATTGGGATTGATGGCCCTCATAGTCGCTGTCATAAGGGGTACATACCAACCAGTCCCCTGTAGTTTATGGAAAGACTTTGAGCTAAATAGTTTCTCTCATAAGAGGTACATACATTAGTCTCCTCTAGTTTCTCGTGGTATAACTGTCCTTTGAAGATGGGTCAAGTAGTTCACCTCTTGAAGAGTACATACCTCTGTCCCCTATTAGTCCCCCATGGAAAGTTTGCTTTCTGGGCTGTGCAGAAGCATTGTTCCTGAAGTTTACAACCTAGAGAAGAGTGTATTATTGTTTATGTTAATTGTTCCTATACTACCCTATACCCTATGCAAGTTATTTAACAATAAAACCACAAAAAGACATCCTCTAGAGTGCTCTTTGTATCAGTGTTCCTGGACTGTGCTCTGTGTGTGCTGGCAGTCTTTGCATTAGTGAGCGAGAACTCTGGTCATCATCATCATCTGTGCTGGAAGTATACAGTGACTTTACAGCAGCAGCTTGTAGATGGGGTACAGCTTGGTGCAGCAGAATAACACACTCAGTCCCAGTGCAGTGAAAGAGCTTGTATTGCAACACTGCAGAAACAGTTCACATATTACCAGGTGGGAAGGTAGCTCAACCGAAGCACTCATAGTTTCAATAGCCTGTAGAGAGCAGACTGTAGGCAACTGTCAGCGTCTACAGAGAGGGGAAGAATGCAGCCTGGCAGTCTTGTGCCCAATAGACAGGTGTTCAGAGAGGTTGCAAGCCCTAGACTTTCCCTTCTCATCAGGAAACTTTCCCTACTGCTAGTGCCGTCCCTAACAGGCGGGGCACCTGTCCCTACTCTGCCAACTCGCAAATGCGTGCCAAACCTGGGCGTCAGGACCTTAAATAGGCTCTGCCTGACCCAAGATCGCTGCCAGAGTCACATGGAGTGGCAGTATCTAACTGGATGCTTCCCAAAGTACTCAGGAAACCATAGAGAAACTATGTTCCTCTTGACTTCCCTTCTAACTGCAGTGCCACTGCAGAAAGCGCCACCTGCAGTGGAGAAAGTAGACTGAAACTGCCTACAAGCTGCCCTTTCGATTAAATAAATGGGCTGCCAATGCACCAATATTTAGAAAAAAAAGGATGTGCACTCTTTATGTAAGACATCATTGTTCTGTCCATTGTGGTGCACTGCATTACAAGTGTGCCATTATGATTGAATGGTACCAAATCACACCATTGGGCATAACACACGCACAGGTTACGCACTAGCCTAAATCTGGCCATACCTGATAAAATCAGCAGAGATTATCTGATCTTCAATAAGTGCATGAAGTCCCCACTGTCTGTTTTAACTCTAAAAAAACCCACACCACCATGCCACAAGTGTTGCAGGGCGGTTGCGGCGCAGCCCCTGTAATTTTTGTTTCGAAGCACATCATCGTGCCCACATCAAGTGTACACCCACATTCAGCTACAGTTTTGGGGGGAGAGGGGCCAGGGGCAGTAAAACCTTAGCCCAACTGCCTATTTTTACCATCCCACAAGTGTAAACTAAGCTTTATATTTATCTTTGCTATTTCATATGCTGTCCTATCTAACAGTGCCTGACATAGAGGTTGTCATGTCACCCTTTTTCATTTAACACATCTCTAGCAATGCCAAAGCAGCATGCAAGTTTGAATTTCAGTAGGGTAAAAGAGTTCCAAGATTCTGTGCCTACAATCATATAATGTATATTAAGACAGTATGCACAAGCTGCACAGTTTACACTCACCCTAATAACAGAATGTGATAAATTAATTCTGATAAAAAAACATTTATCAGACCAACAATGTTCAGATGTGATTTATCTGTAGAGTACATACATCATCAATCTCCAGACTGCTCTAATTAGCTGAACGTTCATAGCCCAGACAATAGAAAACGTGGTGCTGAGCGCTGTACCAGGAGCAGCAACAGACAGCCGCTTGAGAAAACGTCAGGATCTGTCTGACAAACAAGAGCAGACCTATAATATCAAATGTTCCATGATATAAATGGAAGAAGCAATAAGTAGAGAGGCTAAACATTATAAAAACAATTTATTCTTTGCTTATTGCATTGCCTTAGTGCCCAGTGGGAACATAGTCAAGGCAGCGAGAAAGCATTCTGCACTGATAGATTTCAGCGTATGCATGATGTATACAGATCGTGCTGTATATATCTGGAAAAAAATACACTAGGGTAAAACTGATGAACAGAATTAGTGAGGTGATATGATTTCTATAACAGAGCCTGCAGGGATTCTTCTAAGTATCTAAGAGCAGTAACAAATTACATTTGATTTTATGTTGTTACAGGGATCTACTGGTAAATCATATTCCTCTTCTATATGTTCTACAACAAACACTATCTTCTTGATCCATGAAACTGTCTGAAAGAGAATTATTAGTAGCAAGGTATCAGGAATTTATCTAACAGGTTTCCCGTTTTATATGTGCACAGTGGCATGTTGGCTTACAATTTGAACAGTTCTTAAAAAAGTTAATCAAAAGTGATATCTCAGCAATTGGCTTGTGGACCAAATAATGAATCTCTTAAGGAATCCAACAGCAAGAGTTCCTGGTGTGTTGCCCCCGGTCAATGAACTTTGGGTGTTCTGCCACACTTGTGTGTTTGCACTACCCCTAATGAAATCTCCAAATTATAAAATAAATGTAAACATTTGCCAGGTATTGTAGGATCCACTTGTGATGGGTAACCACTGTGTAACCGCGCTAATAAATCCAAATAATTAACAGCTGCAGCTTTAAAGTGAGATATCACCAAACGTTAACAAAGAAAAAAGCAGGATGCGCTAATCTGAAGGAGAACTACTGAAATATCTCAGTTGTGAATAATACGAAAATAATTTTTTTTTTGAAAATATTAAATGTGACCAATTATATACAAGTGAAGTACAATAAATCACAAAAATGAAATGAAGAAAAAATTATCACACATATTGTGAACAAAATTGAATCACAAGTGATGTGAACAAATCAATAGAGTGTATCTCTCTTGCAAGTATGAAAGAGTCCCAAATAATAAAAGTGCCAAGGTGGTGAATGATAAAAAAAAGTATAAGTAAAGATAACTGTCAACGCTGCTGACTTCCACCACGGTGCTCAATCAATAGGCATGCATATGTGCTTACCAGAGATTAAATTAAATAGAGCCTGTGTAAAGCCAATACTCATATCACCACTTCTCATAAATAAACATGTTCCTCGGCAGATCCACTATGGCCACATTTGGCATATAGCACACGAACAACGGTGTTCCAGAGCTCAAATCCCTGATGTTATCTCCGGTAGTGTCATATAAGAGAATAATAGGCTCCATAGTGTTCAACCGTAACACACATTTATTAAATAAATAAAAATGACACTTACATAAAACAGAAGAATATTTGCATAAAACAGATATCCGGCCGCCTCGTTCCGGTTTGCGTGGCGACGTCAGCACGCCGGACCCTACGCGCTCGTCACAGATGACTTCTACTGGGGATGCAGGCGGCGTGCTGACTCCACCAGTTATACACAACACAAGACAAAGCTCCGCCTCAGTCTGAACCGTGCGGGTCACAACGCAGCCGCCATATTTAATATGGGATCGGTTGCCATTACTCAAAGGAAGGAAAAAAGGGCTTCAGATTTAAGCAACCGTAAAAAAATAACAATGCCACAAATCTGCAGCATAAATAAAATTCATATTTATTAAAAATGTGGCTGCACCATAAGTTAACAAAGGGGTTATGGCATAAAAGGCTCAAAACTCTCCGTAATCGCCAATGAAATCAATCAGACTCCACAATCAGAAATAAAAAACAAATATTATATTAAATTTATCCAATGTTAATTTTTACTTGATTAACCATTAGTAAGCCATCTATCACCAGCCTCTCAAAATAGTGAATCTTAAAGACTAGGTAAAAAATGTTCTAATTTCAATTATGCCTATAGGCCAGCAGACGGAGTCATAATAGTCGATAGTCAAAACCATCAACAGACAATCAGGGAGAGTGTTACATGATAGAGGCTAGTAATAGCACCACTTCTCAAAGCCAAACAGATGGCAACGAAAAATTATGACGTAATTATTTAATATATTCAGAAATGTGACTAATAGATAATATAGTATTAAATTACTGAAAACAGCAACAGATATTTTTTAACTAGAGTCAATAAGGAGTAAAGGCCCCACGGTTCAGACTAAGTTCACAGACCTCATATTTAAAACATCTTATGAATTGTTAATAAAGGCATTAATGTCTATGTCTACGTTCAAACCAAAAGGTGTATATGTCTTGACCTTATAGATCCAAGACATCTCAAGTTTTGATAAACCTCTAACGAAAGGTTCCCCTGCCAATGGGGACTGAATTTATCAATGCCTAAAAATAAGGTGTTCCGGGTTTTTATTTTTTTGTAATTGTAGAGGTAATGCTTTGATACAGAATGGTTTTTGAAGCCCTTCCTAATATTTGTTATATGTTCATTGATACGAACTTGAATGGGGCGTTTAGTCCTCCCAATATATTGCAACCCACATTGGCATTGCAATAAGTAGACCACCCCCTCACTAGAACAACATATTAAAGGTTTTATAGGATACACTCGGCCTGTACTGATGGACTTAAAATCCCTAATGTTTCTATGTTTGCAACTATTTAAAGAGCAAACCTGACATCTGTTGCATTTGTAGTAACCGACAAGATTGCTAAAAAAAGTTGGCTTAGGAACAGGGGGATCTAGAACATTCGGAGCCAATTTGTCATGAGGGGTAGAGTCTCCCCTAAAGACAACCTGCGGTCTAGCAGGTAAAACGTTATTCAGAATATGCCAATGGCGTTGTGATGGGTATGGCAGGGAAGCCAAGCCCAGGCATTTTTGTCCACAGAGTCCTAAAGAGACTACAGGATTGTTTAGCTTTTCAGCATCCATACAAAATTGTAATATTAATTTTGAGTGAACCTAATATTCAAAAAACACTTGGAAAAAAGGGTGATTTTGCAAAGCTGGAGCTGGAGCAAAGAAAATTATGGATTTTCCAAGTTGACTTATCAATCTCTTGTTACATTTTTCTAGTTCAAAATACACTGCAAGATCAGCCAGCACACCCTCTGGGGAATTAGGAGCCCATTTACATGGGATGTGAGTTTGGCAGGTTGCTGGGACCCCCACAAAGACCTAAACACTGCTCACTTCTAGGGCAGGTGAGAAATGAGAGGCATTCTTTATGAGGTTCTAAACATGTTCCTGCTTTGTAATATACTGTATACAGTAAGTAGTACCAGCAAAAAAAGTACATTCTTTAATTCCTGTCCTTGATGCACAAAAAAAAGGCTTGAAAATTAATTTTCTTCTTGACACACTTTGAGCAACGGGGTAGTGGGGTATTCAGTGTCTGTCCTAGGTGCATATTATGGACCATGCAAGAGTTCAGGGCATCACCAAGGCTACCTACTACCTACATGTATCTACAGTAACTATGCACAGTAAATACAGTAAGTGGTTGTTCTTCTTTCACAATCATTCATGGTACAAGGGGCAACAATTCTCCTTGTACAGGGGCCTTTTGATTACTTTGTTACTGGTTAAAAAACAAAACTTGATTGTCTATTACGGAAAAAGATCATTGTCCCTTTTCTCCAGTTGGTATACATACCAGTCTTCAGGGTTCCTTGTATCCTGTAGGTCATTACACGATTTAGGATTTTTTTTTTAAACCAATTGAAGTGAAAATTGTTTGAATTGGCTTATACAAACAGAAAATTCCTTGCAATGACCACCAACGTCAGGCATTTCCCCTTCTGCTAGCTACTGAAGCTGACCATTTTTCCCTCCTACTGACATAGGACATTGTTTTTCTTCTCAGGGTCCACAAATTCAGGGTATTTTTTCCCTTCATTGACCACTTATAGTATTCAAACCTGTTTTTTCCCACTCCAAGGTATACCTCTTTCAGAAGTTTCAAAGCTGAGAGGTATGTGATTGCATGTGATGTCTATAGAGTAGTACACGATTGTTCAAGGTTGCCCTAGTAATAAATTCAAACATAAGGAAAGAAAAGTGAATAATAGGTGCCATATGTCTTACTTAATATTTTTAGAAAAATCTTTAAAAATATGGGAAAAACATAACTATTTATAAAGAATATTTTCAAGGTTGAAGAACATGATTGGCACCTGAACCACAACAGAGAAATATCGGTATGCAGGGCTGAGTGACAGAATCTTCCAAAGCACTTGCCTGGGGCCATACAACACAAAATACTGATGCGTTTTTCCACCTGGGAGTCAAAAGCGCTGCTTACAACTGCCCATAGAAATCTATATGTCTGTTTGCAGGTATACGCCAATACTTTTGTAAACACGCACACTCATGCTCATTTGCAAAAAAAAAAAGAACATGTAATCTAGAAATAAAGACGCTCAAATCTTTACCCAATTTTTTATTTTTTTTAATAATAATTTTAAAAGAATTTCATTGTTGGAAATCAATTTTCAATCATGATGCCTGCTGCCTGCCAACTCACCGGAAAATGAAGCCGGGCATCTCGGCGCACGCCACCGATCCCGTTACTACTTATAGCCAAATGACAGCTCCCTGAGCTGTCATCAGCTGTATAAGGGAAGGGGTGGGAATAGTGGTGACATCATTGACATGGCCATATTTGGACAATGTAATTGCATAATTATGGCCAGTGGCAGTGGCGGCTGGTGCTTCATGGACCACACCAACTTGCTTGCACACCATACCATCCCCCCTTGCCGGCTCACTCACCCTGGACTAAAGTGGAGAGCAGACGGCGGCAGTGGCTTCCCCTGCGTCTCCTTCTTGGCCGATAGCATGGCCTCTTCTTTAGGTCAATCGGGAAACGGGTCTCAGGACCTGCTTCCTGATTGGCTGGGAGAAGGGTCCATGTGATAATAGTGAACATTCATTCGCTATTGTCACACAACTGGGTGAGCTCAGGGTGCAGTGCTCTTTTTTGAAGCCTATTATAGCCTCTGGCTCTAATCACATGCTAAAAAAAAAACAAAAAAAAAAAACATTGGAATCCATGCATCTGGCACCCTGCATGTAGATTAGGGGGCCGGACACATGAATAGGGGGGGCGGCGCCCTTGCGCCCCCAATGCCCAAGCCGCCACTGTCCAGTGGACATATTTAATATTAATAATAATAATACACTTTATTTTACATAGCTCCTTTAAAGGTAGCTCCTCAAAGCACTTTACAAAGACAAGAGAAACAAAAACACAAGAAATAGACAGGACAAAACAGAGGAAAAAAGGGACAATTACGTGAAATCTGGTCTAAAGAAAAAAGTTTTGGGCAGTGTTGTCACCAGTGACTCTGCCCCATTCCTTATGTGGCAGGGACTCTCAGTGATGTTAGCTCAGTGTATTTTCAACCTTTTTTCAGTCAAGGCACCCTTTAACATTCTGCACAATCTTAAGGCACCCTGTTAAAAAATGTAAAAATTAACAAAACCACTAGCTTTACATAATACATCAACATCAACACATGTAGGACAATACATTTTAGGGGTGATTTATTCTTCCAAAGCGAATACACTTTTGTACACTGAGAAAATGGATTCGGATCCAGTGGTTAGACTGGGTATTGCCTGCTGGGTAATGGAACAAAAGAAGAAATTCCCCTGAGGTATGGGACTTTAATGGCAATAACCAGAGTAGTGAGTATATTTCAATAAATGTATTATTATACAAAAAAGTTGTGAAAGTTCAGTTCAAAAGAATAACAATTTATAAACAACACTTTAAAATAACAAATGGCCATTTGTTACGTCTATTGGACTGGAGGTGGCTGAGACTTCCAAAGGTGACCAGACGTGTTTCGGTCAATCGCCTTTTTCAACGGTCAGATAGGAACGGGTCTCAGACACATAGAATAGTCCTAGACGAATAAGGCCACAACTATTAAAAACAAGCAGGTTGAACCTGCATCCAATAGGACTGCTGTGCTCCTGACAAGGTCACTTATCACTTTGCCACAGTAGAGGATATGCAAAAAACTTTTCCACAATAAGGAAGAAAGCAGAGAGATCAAAAAGGGCTGTAAAACAGCATAGTGTAGTTGCACAGCAGGAATGGCCGCGCCCAGCCAAAAGGTTCCCACAAGGATCCCAAAGATCAGTCCAGGAAGAAGGCGATGTATTAAATGTATCACCCTATTATAGGAGTATTGAGGTTGAAAAATCCCTGGGTCTCGGGTGAAGAGTGTGCAATGGTGGCCCGCCAGCTAATGTGACCTCAATGCTGATGGGGAGGTGCAGGGGAGGGGCAAAAAAGGATGCTGTGTAGGTGCTCAACGTCCTCCTTCTCAATTGATAGCGTCCTCCTTACCAGTCTCCTGTGGCTAGATGGTTGTAATAGTGCACAATGAAAACCTGAGGCTTGGTGTAACTATTAAAGACAGGCTTGCTCCACCTGCTGGCTTGTATACAATTTTTGGGCATTGTGCCAAGACAACCCTGAAGACACCTAAAGGCACCCTGGTTGAAAAAGGCTGTGTTAGCTTCTCCTAGGGATGCAGTGGGCGCAATGAGAATTTTCAAACAGACTAAGTCTCCGAAGGCATGTCGAAACCCAAGAAGGAAAGAACAATATATTGCAATTTACCAGCCCCTAGAAGTGGTGGCTTAACCACTTAAGGTCTGCCCGATAGCAGTTTCACTGCTACAGGATGGCACCTCTCGTCGCCAGATCATGTATATACTGTATATATATAGCACCCTACAAGCTAGGTGCTAGGCAAAGTATAGTGGGCCTTGTCTGCTTATTAGCAGGGTCATAATTTTCAGCTGAACTGTCATGTCTCCCAGGTGTGGCTGTTGAGATTGGGGAGTCTCCCTACTGTGCTCCATGAGAGGGTTCTCATTGGGCATTGGAGGAAACCCAGCAAAAGGCACACTCAGGCCTGTATCTACCCCAGAAAGGCAGATTCTACTGCACAGCATTCTGGGAGTGGGTATAAGTTTGAGGGGAGCACATGATGCAGCGTCTTTGGTGGGAACTAGAGTCCCAGGAGGGAGAGTACGGCTGTCTCACCTCCTGTCAGAGGAATCGGGTGTCCCAGGCAGCTTGCCTGAGGGGACAGAGGGCTGAGCTGCAGAGAGGATCCGGTGTGCCAAGGATCAGCGGAGCAGAGAGTAGTCAAGTTTCAGGAAAGCATTCCCAGTTTGTGAGTACTGTAAACTGCTCTTGGGGGTCTGCCTAGAGAGAGGGGACCACTCCGGTGAAGGACAGAGGAATCCAGGAGCTATCTAGCCGGTGCAGGTGCAAGTGTAAAAGGGGTGCCAGTGTTGACCCTGAAGAGCAAAGGGGGTGCCTAGTGAGAGGACCCTGAAGTGTAGAGGGGGTGCCTAGTGAGAGGACCCTGAAGTGTAGAGGGGGTGCCTAGTGAGAGGACCCTGAAGTACAAAGCGGGCACCAGCAGTTGGGCCCTGAAGTGTTAAAGTGTACAGCATGCAGCGTGCAGTGTACAGCGTTGAGAGTTGCAGAAGCAGTATACAGAGGCTACCTTAGTCAGGACGGACTGGAGGGAGCAGTGTTCGGGACTTTTGAGCTAACCAGAGCGTCAGGAGTCAGTTTTCAGTACAGTCCAGGACCTTTGAGCTAACCAGAGTGTCAGAAGTCAAGTTCAAGTACAATACAGGAAGTCAGTGTTTTTCAAGGGCCAGCATCCAGCTGGCATCAAGACAGCGCTGAAAGGCAATTTTTTTCTCCAAAATGTCCCATTTGTACCTAGTTGAGCCAGAGGAGTATCCCACTCATTCCCTTCTCCCATCTCCAATATCAAATAAACAAAACAAACTAAAGATGCCAGACTGGTCTTTGACTCAAATCTCACACTTAGGTATTCAGCTTAAATGGGCTGAAGGTGTCACCGGTAACCATGGCAGACCCAATGCCTGGAAATCCTGCTATATATATATATATATATATGATCTTGCTCTTCCGGGTGGGGGGGAGGCGAGCACTGCAGGCGGCTTTCTCCTGCCGATCATTGAGCAGAGATGCAGAACAGCGGTCTGCCTATGTAAACAAGGCAGATCGCCGTTCTGACAGGAGGGAAGGCATGGCTCCTGTGTCTCTGCAAAGTAGGGACTAGGATCCATGTCTTCCCCTAGTAAAAGCACCTTCCACAGTTTAGTAAAACACGTTAGGCACACCCAACCCTTTGATCCCCCTGATGTTAACCCCTTCCCAACTAGTGTCATTAGTACAGTGACAGTGTATATTTTTTAACATTTCTCACTGTATTAGTGTCAGTGATCCTCAGAAAGTGTCAGTGTCAGAATGTTCACTGCAATATCACCAAAAAAAAAAAAAAATCCAACAGTTTGTAGATGCTATAACTCGTGCAAACCAATCAATATATGCTTATTGGGATTTTTTTTTTTCACCAAAAATATGTAGCAGAATACATATTGCCCTAAATTTATGAAGAAATTGGATTTTTTCAATTTTTTTATTGGATAGGTTTTGTAGCAGAAAGTAAAAAATATACAGTATATATATATTTTTTTAAATATCGGTCTTTTTTGATTCTAGAGCAAAAGATAAAAACCACAGAGATGATCAAATACAACCAAAAGAAATCTCTATTTGTGGGGATCGCTGGGCATCCGTGATCGCTCCCTGCTGAGAGAGAAGGAGGATCAGCTATTGTAAACACAGCTGACTATTCTTCTCTTTGAAATGATCACAGAGTGCCTGTGATCTTTCTATATAGGATCACAGGTCTCTATAATCATTTCACAAGTCCCTCAACCCATAGTTAGAAAACACTCCCCTAGGCTCACAATTGACCCTTTGATCACCCCTAGGTTAACCCCTTCCCTGGTAATGTCAATATTACAGCAACAGTGCATATTTTTAGCACTGATTACTGTAGTAATGTCACTGGTCCCCCCTAAAGTGTCAAAAATGTCAGTTCGGGGTCCGAAGCAATGTCGCAATCTTTCCCATAGTTTGTAGATGCAATAACTTTTGCGCAAACCAATCAAAATACGCTTATTGCGATTTTTTTTTACCAAAAATATGTAGCAGAATACAAATTGGCCTAAAAGGATAAAACATTTTGATTTTTAATTTTTTTGGGGGGAATGTTACAGTTGTGCTCATAAATTTACATACCCTGGCAGATTTTATGATTTCTTGGCCATTTTTCCTGAGAATATGAATAATAACACAAAATATTTTTTTCACTCATGGTTAGTGTTTGGCTGAAGCCATTTATTATCAATCAACTGTGTTTACTCTTTTTAAGTCACAATGACAACAGAAACTACCCTAATGACCCTGATCCAAAGTTTACATACCCTGGTGATTTTGGCCTGATAACATGCACACAAGTTGACACAAAGTGGTTTGAATGGCTATTAAAGGTAACCATCCTCATCTGTGATCTGTTTGCTTGTAATTAGTGTATGTGTATAAAAGGTCAATGAGTTTCTGGACCCCTGACATACCCTTGCATCTTTCATCCAGTGCTGCACTGATGTTTCTGGATTCTGAATCATGGGGGAAGCAAAAGAATTGTCAAAGGATCTTTAGCAAAAGGAAGTTGAACTGTATAAAAAAGGAAAGGGATATAAAAAGATATCCAAATAATTGAGAATGCCAATCAGCAGTGTTCAAACTCTAATCAAGAAGTGGAAAATGAGGGGTTCTGTTGAAACCAAACCACGGTCAGGTAGACCAACTAAAATTTCAGCCACAACTGCCAGGAAAATTGTTTGGGATGCAAAGAAAAACCCACAAAAAACTTCAGGTGAAATACAGGACTCTGAAAACATGTGGTGTGGCTGTTTCAAGATGCACAATAAGGAGGCACTTGAAGAAAGATGGGCAGCATGGTTGAGTCACCAGAAGAAAGTCATTACTACGCAAATGCCACAAATTATCCCGCTTACAATACGCCAAAGAGCACAGAGACAAGTCACAAACCTTCTGGCACAAAGTCATTTGGAGTGATGAGAGCAAAATTTACCTTTTTGGCCACAACCATAAATGCTACCTTTGGAGAGGAATCAACAAGGCCTACGATGAAAGGTACCCCATTCCTACTGTGAAACACGGAGGTGGATCACTGATGTTTTGGGTATGTGGGACCAAACAGAGTTGATTGATAATAAATGCCTTCAGCCAAACACTAACCATGAGTGAAAGGAAAGTTTTTGTGTTATCATTCATATTCTCTGAAAAATGGCCAAAAAATCATAAACTTGGCAAGGTTATGTAAACTTATGAGTACAACTGTATATAGCAGAATGTGAATAATATTGTTTTTTTTTCAGAATTGTTGCTCTTTTTTTGATTATATTGCAAAAAAAAATCGCAGAGTTGATCAAATACCACCAAAAGAAAGATCTATTTGTGGGGAAAAAAGGACATCAATTATACTTCGGTACAGTTTCGCACGACCGCGCAATTGTTTGCTAAAACAACGCAGTGCTGAATCGCAAAAAATGGCCTGGTCATGAAGGGGGGTAAATCTTCCAAAGGTCATGTGGTTAAAGAGGTTTATTTTTTCCGGCCAAGTACATTTTCTGCAAGTAAACAAGTTCACGTGGTGATCCAAACAAAATCCAGTGTATTTGCCACTTCCCGTGCACTGAACCCAAATCTCAAGCTATGTTGTCAGATCTACCTACAGTAGTTCTTTTCTGTAGAATACAGAACACCTCCTTCCTATGTTATGAAGAAAAGGGGGTGTTGTAGAGCTAGGTTTGGAAACATTGTGAAGATATTATTGAGGGGTATGTTTCTACAGCAGTGGCAGCCCATCCATTAGGGGCGCAGGGGTGCCTCCCCCTAATCCATGCGTCTCTAATCTACATGCACAGCGCCGGACGCATGGATTACAATGTGTTTTTTTTTAAGAAGCACATGATTAGAGCCAGCGGCTCTAATTGGCTCCAAAAAGGGTGGGCTTGGGGCGCAGAGCACTGCGCCCCGAACCCACCCAGTTGTGTAACATTAGCAAATTAATAATAACTAATGTCTTCCTGATTCTCCTCACGGCGAATCAGGAAGCGGGTCCTGAGTCCCAATTGGCTGGGATTCCAAAGGCCTGATTGGCCATGAGTCCTAACTCCTGATTGGCCCGGGAGGAAAAGCGACCACCGAAAATCTGGAGGAGACGCAAGTGGAAAAGCCGCCACCTGCATGGGGTAAGTGCAGGGGCTGGCAGGGGGGCCTGACAGGTGATTGAGCGATGGGGGGGAGGTTATGTGGTTGGCTGGCAGGGGGGGCCGCCCCCCCCCCCCCCAAGAAAATTGAACACCAGCCTCCACTGCTCTACAGTGGGCAGTAAGAAATGTTCCAGCATATTTTGCAGCTAGTCAGCATAAAGCTAACTAAACTAGGTTAAAAAACTAGGTCTTTTTTGCACTTGCAATATATCCACACTGCAGAAAGTTGAGCCATGTGATATGGAGATAAAATGTTTCCTAAAATAAAATACTGATTCATTAAAAATTAAAGGTTTTAGTGGTTACCTAACTATTTAATGAGACAATATAATGACTCTAGACTTGTATGATATTTTGCTATGTGAATTCAAAGTTTTAATGAGAAAATGATTTTGTGATAAATTAAAGAACACAGTAGAACGTATGCAGCTTGGTAAATCAACTACAGTCTGATATAAATGCTATCACCTTAAAGTGGTTGTAAAGGCAAAAGATTTGTTTTACCTTACTGCATTCTATGCAGTTAGGTAAAAATCTATCCAAAGCTGCATCCCCCCAAATATACCTGAACCCGATCTCAATCCACCAATGTGCATGAGAACAGAGGCTCTCCTGGCTCTCTCCCTCTTCATTGGTTCAGGTACAGCAGCAGGGAGGGGGGGGGGGCAAGAAGAGGAGGATTGGGGTTGCTCTGTGCAAAACTATTAAACAGAGCAGGTACGTACATAGGTGTGTACAGCCTATTGTATTAGGGTGTCCACCCAAACACGCATGCCTTTCTCTGCAGCCTCAGCTACACAGGACAGAGAGTGAATGGGAAGTGCTCTGTGCTGAGTGGCTTCCTGTTCTTTCATGATCTGAAGAATAGGAAACACAATTTACTATGCTTCAGTTATGAATGAACACAGTGAGTGAGTGTGTTCAGTGTGTTCATTTAGAAAAAGAAGGGGTTTTCAAATGACATATTTACTAGCCCCTTCCCTGGCTCTCCATCCAGAAACATCAACTGCAGCAGCTGGAAGGAGAGGAGGGAAGCCAGCAGAACTGTGGGGTGGGTGGGGGCAACACAGGGGGAAGCCTGGGCAGTAGGGGGAATCTGCACCACACATAGTGATAAGGGTGTGCCCAGGCACACCTGGCAAACCCCCTGCACACACCTATGGGTACATATAACCCTGGTCCACTTTCATTGTGGTGTCAAAAATCCTGCTTACTGCATTTTTGGTCAGTTAAATAAACCGCACCAAAAATGCACCTCCCCATTGAAATGCAATGCAAACGCAGCAAGAACGCATCAATAACTCCTCAGTGTTACGTTGTCATATGATTTTTGAGTCACATGACCTAGAAAAAACAAACCATAAGCACAATAAAATCGTGGCAAAATCATGTGCATTTTCAACACCATTATCAGCATCTTTTTCTCTAATCAACAAAATGCAGAAAACACAATTTTTCGACCGATATGTTTCGGCCACTGAAATTTTGGTGCATCTCTATCATGCAGGACTTTCCACAGTGCAGCACACTTGTAGTGTAAACAGTTACATAAGATTTCATGGAAAAAAATTCTAGCACTTTTGCCTCCCTGGAAAAGTGTGGCAAAAGCACACCAGTGCGAGCAGAGCCTACTGCCCAACTCAAGGCACATATAAAGGACACAAGTTAAAGTGGATGTAAACCCTCACATATACCCAGCAAAGTGAACAGCCTCAGATGATACACAAAGAGGAAACAAATTTCCCTACATACAGTATGTTTTACATATATATCTGATGTCTTCAGCTTTCTATATTCTTTTAAAAAATTCACATTGTGTTGCAATTTTTTTCTTACTGTTTCAGCAATGGGAGGGGATTCTGGGCATAATGTACATTGTGTGAGCTGATTGGAGGAATGGCACACCACATCCTCCACATGGGCAGATGAACGAAGAAACTTGCAGAGCTGTGCTGTGAATACACCAGCTCTCTGATTATCTGTCTCTAAGTCCCTTTCCAGACACAAATTTCCAGCTGTTTTTATCTCCTGTGTCAGAGAACTTGTCAGAAATTATCATGTAAATGTACATGATCAGTAAATGTATTGTTGTTTTAATGCAAGCAGTATAACTATGTAGCCCTCTTTTGGGGTTGCTCTAAACCTGTAGGTAAATAAGAAATTCAGAGCCTTTGACAAGTGAGTTTCTGGAAAATTAACCAGTAATCAAAGTAACTGGGAGCAGAGGCATTACTGTATTCCCTACAAGAGTCCTGGTAGAATTGTACACATATATCCGGGCGGAGCGTTTTATCTCAAATAGGTGCAGGAACATAAGCACCCACCCGTCCCCTGTTGGGGAGAGTAGTGATTATGGTGCTATGTGCACGCTGCATAATGGGGCGGGTGTGGTCAAATAGCACTGACAGTGGGGGAACAATGTTTATTACACATGTAGTAGATGTAGAGTGTAGAGTTCAGGACTGCATTAAACACAGGGTGTAGGGTTCAGGAGTGCAATAAACACAAAGTGCAGGATTCAGGAGTGCATTACACACAGAATTCAGGGCTCAGGAGTGTGTTGAACACATCATGCAAAGTTCAGAAGTGTGATTTGCAAAGAATTCGGGATTTAGGAGTTGGCTACGTACAACAGAGTATTGGGTTCAGGATTGCTCTAAGCACAAAATGCAGTGTTCAAGAGTGTGTTACATACAGCGTGTAGGGTTTAAGAGTGCACTGTGCAGAGAGCACAGAGATAATGCAGGTCTCAGGAGTTATGCAGAATGCAGGGTTCAGGGGTACGTTACGTACAGAGTGCAGGGTTAAGGAGAGCGCTGCACACAGAATGCAGGGTTCAGGAGTTCACATCTCACAGTCTAGTTTACAACCAAAGCCAACCCCCTAACTATTCAGGCTAAGCTTTACAGCTTCGCAGCTCTGTTCCTCAAAAGCTCTGTTCCTCAAAAGCTAAGAGTCTGCAGCCATCTCCTTCAGATATGCCCTCTGCAACCCCACAGCCCTCATCTTTGCACACACCTTACACACTACTGTCCTTATCTTCTTACCTGCTATGCAAAAAAAGTATTTCTCAGCAACAAACCATCATGGTTTTCCATGCAGTGCACTGAGAACACATTTGTTTCTGGCTCTGCCTCTCCCTCTGTGGCCGGCAGCAGCAGCGAGCAGTGGGGGGAGCTATTATCTGGTCACCAGACTGCAACTCAGCATGGAATGCCCTTTCTACAGCCAATAAACACACTGTACCGTACAGCTGTCCATCCCTTGTCCACTCCCTGAGTGCAGGGCAGGGAGGTTCTGTGGGAGCTGCTGTGAAAGGAGTGCTGTTGTGTGTAACACAAAAGCCGGGCTTCTGTGTTTACAAAAAATAGTAAATAGTAGTTTACACAGGGCCACTGCTGGAGGTGGTAAAATGGACTGAAAAGGGTAAATAAATAAATCTCTAGAGATACTTTCAGAGAAATGCTGCAGCAATGCCCAGCTGCCAGAGTCCCTGAGAATAATGCAGCATCTGTCTTGATATTGGAGACCTGCAGTCATGGGGAGATCCTTCAACTGTTGTCCAACCAGCCTGGAATGAAGCTTCAGCATCAACTGTGGTGTGGCACTTGAACTGTGGCATCGGATCTCAAAGTCAGCTTACATACTCTGATTTAGTCCTTCCCTAATCAAGCACTGAAACCTGACTGCTTGATTTGTACCTGTGTTGGAAGGAAGCTATTCACTCCACAGTATAGTGAGGCTTTTGAAGATTTCATGTTGCCACAGACTTTCTCACCACAGCATGGACAGTTGCATTGGATTCTTCCACACTTCCTGAGTATTGGGATGCCACATATGTGAGAATTTGACTTCACATGTAAGGAGGCCAAAATACAAGGAGGACCTTCAGGCTTTCAAGGGACATCGAGGACCCTATCCATATAGTGTGGGGGATTCCGGTCTAGGGGGATCAGAGCCCAGCAGTCACCATTTCTTTGACCTGGAGGGTCATAAAGCACTATTGGTCTCTTTGTCGTAAGGCAGTTGAGACCCATCATATCTGGTGAGTTCACATCCTATTTTTCCTGAAGTCACCTTTATGACTGGATTTTCTGGACCACTGGAGGATCCAACACCAAGCACTTGCACCTTTTTCTGGCACTTTATGGACTATTTATCACTGAGTCACTTATGAATTATTTTGGACTTCACTCAGCACATATTTAATATTTTTATTATTTATATTGTCATTTATTTATATCAATTTTCTCACTGTGCATTTTTTAAGGGTATAGATTTTAGTTATTTATGATATTAACCTTTTTAATTCGATTCATTCCCATTGTTCCTGTTCATACCAGCAAGCGCTATACTATCCCAATCAGTTTGGGGTTTTTTACTCAACCTCTTGCAGGCCCTGTATAACAGAGCTCAGATTAGTAGGAAAAAAAGCAGCACAAAGGGCCAATCAGTTCATGTTGAGGCAAGAAGCATGCTCATAGGGGGAGAAAGCAGAGTTACAGAGAAATTAACTCCTCACTGTGCAGCCTATCCTTCACGGATCAGTCACCGGCTGAGGGCAAGTCCATGACAGCTTGAGCTCAGAGGATGTAGACTAAATGATACTGACCAACATTCAACCCAGTAGACTGACAACATCTACTGCTGGAGAAAGAAGCACGACAGGATCAACTCCAGACTAAAGGTATTACAGCAAAATTAGCTTTTTATTTGATGTTTTAATGCAATGGTCTCCAAACTGTGGCCCTTTGCTTGCCTTTAACTGGCCCTTGGTCCCTGTTCCTACCCTTGACACCAACAATGACGCACCATTTCTTACACTGAAACCCACAATAGGGCACTATTTCTTACAGTGACACCAACTATGGGCACTATTCCTCCCACTAATCCCACCAATGGGGTACTATTCCTCCCACTGACACCAACAAAGGGGATCTATTCCTCCCGCTGACACCAACAATGGGACACAATTCCTCCTCTACTAACCACCAAGTCTGAGATATTGTCTACTCCCACTGATGCTGGGACATGTTCCACTCTCATTGGCCTAAAGCCTCGTACACACGCACCGATTGTTGGCCGACCGATCAGCCGTCTTTTGTCCAGTGCTGTTGTGTTGGTTGAAATGTGCTCTAGACTGCACACGAATTTTGTCGGCCAACAACAACCAACTGCAGAAGTGATGTCATGTTCTGGTCTACTTTCCGTGTGTTTTTTCTTCTCTGAGCATGCCCAGTCTTGCTCATCTGACTTTTGTCTGCCGAAATCTGTACTGACTGACGAACAATCGGCCGTTCTGGTGACGGCCAACAAAAATTTTATAGCATGCACACCAGATTTTGTTCAGCCGAAAAGTCGCAGGCGGTTGTCGGAATCATCATACTAACAAGCCGATAATCGGCCGATCGGTCGACGGCCGAAAATTCACGGCCAACAATCGGTACGTGTGTACGGGGCTTTAGTCCGCCCCACCTAAAGTCTAAGGGGCAGTAAACTGGTCCTTTGTTTACAAAGTTTGGAGACCCCTGTTCTAATGGACTGCTATTTATTTTTTTCACATGATTTCTGCTTTATATCTGGATATACAATGCTGCTCTGAGTCATATGGTGGTATATGACTCAAAATCCACATATAACATAGCCTATGAACAGCAATAGCATAGTTATATTTAGGCTTTGTTCACTCTAGAAAATACATGCAGGTAGGACACATTAATGTTCATGATTTTTCCTTTTTTTCGTATTTTTTCATATTAAATTGACTATATTTACAACATTCTGAAGAAAAGACTAAGATCGTTGAATTGACTACTTTTATTTAATGTCGGTTCATTGTATGTATGAATAAAGTCCATAAGGAAATACTGATTTTATGTAAAGAACGACTCCTGCCCTAAGTGGCAGAAGTAGCATTTCCTGTATATGGTCTCTAAGCTTACAGTAGACTTTACACTATATTGTGGCAGGGTCTTGTATAAAGAAGCTTGCATTTTCCCTGGCTGCAGAGAGGCTTGTGACTTATCTCTGCAGTCCCTGAGCCTATCGTTGCTCAATTCCATTGCTAAATGTATCCACAGTGGTAAAGGCTTGGATCTACAAGGATTATCATAAACCATGGCTTTTAACAGTTCGATATAAAATACAAATCACTGCAGCCAAAACAAGTTAAATTTACAACACTCACAGGTGTAATAAATGTCTCCTTTATTGTAGCATGCAACATATAAGCAATGCGTTTTACAAACAGTGCACAACATCCTAAAATACAGTTTAATAGACAAGAGCAAGTAAATAACGTAAATCTCCTTTTGGTAACACATGTTTTTTTTTTTTTCTTATAATCCATTTTTTTTTTTTTTACCTTAGCTTATGTTATTACTTGAAATATGTCCTAATGTTAAAGCTGAACTCCAAACAGTTCTAAAAAAGACACAAATTATTGCAGATGTAGGTTAAGGAACCTGGTGTAGTTCCCCACTTTGGCCGCTAGATTTTCCAATCGCTAATCTGTGAACCCCGGCTACTAGAGCTACCTGGGTTAAAGCAGCATTAAACCCAAAAGCATACATTTAATATTTTGACGCTTACCAGTTCTTAGATGTGATGGCTCTATTCGTTTTTCTTTTTTTATACTTTCTTTTCTTTATGGTTACTTTGGGATCTGACCAATAAGGCTGTCGTTTTTCAACAGAACAACCTACCTTGCAGATGTAGCAGTTAGAGGAGTGAGACAAACCATTTATCACTGACAGGGGGTGCTTACAATGATCAGCCTTTATTTAATGTGAAATCCACAATGGTATCACATGGGAAAATAAACAGGACTTTACGATACCCAATATGTGAAAGAACAAAACGAGAAAAGAAAAATGAAGGAATCACAATTAAATAAAAATTGTGTAGCTCTGGCCCCTAGAGGACTGCTGAGAATTACGCTTTCTGGATTCCCCTGGGTTACTCTTAGCCAGGGCTTTTTTCAGCAGGAACGCGGGGGGAAAGCGGTTCTGGCACCTCCAGTGCTGAATATATTTAATAGCAAGGGGTGCTGATGTGTGCTGGAGGGTCTATTGATGCTGGCTGCTGGGAGATCTATTGTTGCTGCTGGGTTCTTTTGTTGCTGGGGTGGATTTGTTGTTGCTTGGGGGTATATTGTTGCTTGCTGCAGGTGATCCATTTTACTGCCTTTCTTGTTATCAATAAAACATTCCACACAAATATCTTAGCACCACAAAATAATACTTAGTTCTGTATTCTCTATATGGCAGTAGGTAGGGGGTGGAACCAAGGGACAGTGCTCAGAGGTGGGTAAGGGGTGGAGGCAAGGGACGGTGCTCAGAGGTGGGAGGTGGGTAGGGGGCAGAGACAAGGAGTGACTCTAAAGGGGGGAGTACCTGCACCTATTCTCTGAGAAAAAAAAAGTCCTGCCCTTAGCAACTGACAGCAGATAAACAGCAATGAAAGTTCTTGGCTCAGTCAATAACCAATCCAGGGGATGTTGGTTTTGTGATTTTATTAAGGACGTGTATAGGAGAAGGGATGAGTGGGATACTTCAACTGACAACTATTCACAATGGTAAAGACAACTGACTTTAGAATGTGACAAGGCCGCTGCTTCACCCTGCCACTGAAGTGAAGATAGATCAAATGTTCCTGCTTAAATTACTCTTTAGGGTTCTAACTTGGCACCCCCTTTCTCACTTGCTGTGTGTGCTGACACCCTTCCACGGACTCTCCACTGGAGTGGTCCCCTTCCTGGGCAGACCCCCTGGCAAGCTTCTCGATACTCACGGACACTGTTTTCCCCAAGGTTGCTCTGCCTCCAACTCCACTAGTCAGCTTTCATGGACCTGCTGGCTCAGCTCCACACTCCTGGCTCACAAGGCCGACCGCCTGTGACCACCATCCACAGCAGAAGAAAGAGAGACAAATGTCACCCTCCTTCTAGGACCTGGCTTCCCGCCCAAAGACAGCCTGCCACATGTGCCCCTAGCTTTTATAGCCTATTCCAGGATGCACCACTGGGACAGCTACAAAAGCCTGTCTGTCACTGGCTGGGTTTCCTCCACTGTCCAACATGCCTCCCTATTGGACAGAGTGGGAACACTCCCTCAGATCAGATGAATCACACATGGACACATGCAACAGGCATAACTAATAATCAGGCTCCCCTGATAAGCAGACAGAGCAAACTATATTTCACCTGCCTAGCACCTATCTAGGAGGGTGCTACATCTGTATAAACTTTATTTGCACAAAAAAGCCAAAAAGGCCCTAAAATAGACAATCATGGATAAGTGCATACTAAAAACAATGCAAACACATGTAAGACTGTAAATATATGAGGTAAAGCCCAATTTACAAAATACAATAGGTATGAGAACAGAAAACCCCAACGCGTTTTAAAAAATAGTCTTCTTCTGGGGGTAAAGATGTCCACTAAATAATCATCTCTAAAGCAAACATAAAAGAGATAACAGCATACAAACATTTGGGATAATATACCAGGCTGAAGGCACATCAAATACCACCCGGCATATAATACTTACATTTAACCAGTCAGACATGCAAAAATGTTTAAGTATAGCACAAGGAAAAACCGGCTGCATGTCAAAGGCTCAAAGACACCTTGACAGGCAAAGGCCAAGGTCCCCGGGTAACGCACAAGGGATCGAATGGTAAACAGGAGATTAAATCCAAAATCTAAAAATAATGTACAAATATTGCGAAAAAAAAATGTAATTGTAAAGTATAATACCTCAAAGATTCAAAAAATGAAGTTAAAAAGGAAAACTCCAATGAGAATACAAAATGGGGGCCAAAAATATCCCCAAAAGTCGAAACCTATATTCGGCCCCCATTTTGTATTCTCATTGGAGTTTTCCTTTTCAAAGTCTTTTTTTTTTTTTTAATCTTTAACCACTTTGCCGCTGCTCACTAGAGCTCTACTGCGGCAAAGTGGCTCGATAATGTCTGGCGACGTAGACCTATGTCGCCAGACATTCCCCTCTCTCAACGGCGCGCGCGCGCTGCTGGAGGCTCGCTCCCACTGTATTCAGTCACAGCGGGAGTCGGGCCAGGGGAGGAGCGGCGGCGATCGCCGCTGCTCTTCCCCGATCGTCGGGGAATCGAGTGTGGAGATCCGCCTGCTTGTGTAAACACAAGCGGGCGGATCTCCTAAGTGACAGGCAGGGTCAGATTGCAGGGTTCAGCATAGCTGAACCTGCGATCTGTCCCTGTGTCACATAGTCCCCTCCCCCCACACACGTCAGTAAGCACCAGGCATACATTAACCCCTTGATCACCAATACAAATTAACCCCTTCCCTGCCAGTGTCATTTTTACAGTAACAGTGCATATGTATAGCACTGATTACTGTAGTAATGTCACTGGCACCCCAAAAGTGTCAAAAATGTCAGTCAAGGGTCCGATCTGTCCGCTGCAATGTCGCAGTCCCACAAAAAAAAAAATCGCAGATCGCCGCCATTACTCGTTAAAAAAAAAACACCTACCCACTTCTCCCACCCACACCAGACCTACGCACGCATCGACCACATTCTCATGTCTACTACCTTGCTGCCGTATGTCCATTCCGCGTCCATTGTAGACGCGGTGTGGTCGGATCACTCCATGGTTGTGACAACAATCTCCCGACCCCATCCCGCTAATGCCACTTTCCACTGGAGACTTAACGAATCTATGCTTAGCGAGCCCTGCAGGGTATCCGAAATCGAAAAGGCTATCTCCGAATATTTTCTTCTCAATGATACCGGGGACACGTCCTCGGAGATGTTGTGGGCGGCTCATAAATCCACCATTAGGGGCACCTTGATCCGCATGTCTTCAAAACTTAAATGGGAAAGACGGGCACATATTGATAAATATATTCTGCCCTGCTCACTAAACATAAGGCTAAACCCTCCTCTGTTCCCATACGTACGTTGGATGAGGCCAGGGCTGCACTTAACCTTGCCCTCACCAGCTCGGCGGAAAAGTATCTGAGGTGGCAGGGAGCCAAGTTTTATCACCACAGAGATAAAATTGAGTCCATGTTGGCATCTAAACTGAAACCTCAAGTTCGTGCGACCCATATCCCCAAGTTCTCTCTTCCAGGGGGTCAAAAGTCTCAAAACCCCAAACGCATTCTGCCGGCCTTTGCAGACTATTTCAAAAACCTGTACTCTTCAGATAGGGTAGGGGCTGATTTGGAACTGGACCTTTTTCTCTCGGATCTCGATATTCCTACTCTATCCTCTGACCATAGAGCTGAGCTTGATGCGCCCTTTACAGAGTCTGAGGTCACAGAGGTTATTAAATCGCTTAAATTGAATTCAGCACCTGGCCCGGATGGCTTCCCTAACCTATATTATAAAACTTTCCAACCATCGTTAACCCCCCAATTAGTCAGATATTTCAACGAAATACGCTCGGGCAACCCACTAGACAGAGACAGTAACTCGGCCTTCATCTCCGTTATCCCTGATAAATCACAATTTAAAAATACTAACTAAAATCCTAGCTAATAGATTATCCTCTTTTATAACTACATATATTCATAAAGGCCAGGTGGGCTTTATGCCAGGTAGGCAGGGTTGTAACCGATGAACGAACGGTACTTCCCGATTGCGGGGACACAACACTGACCGTCCTGACGTCACTTCCGGGATACGTAATGGCGCCGGCGACGCGTGACGCGTTATC
Source organism: Pelophylax lessonae (assembly GCF_965119305.1). Classification (NCBI taxonomy): domain Eukaryota; kingdom Metazoa; phylum Chordata; class Amphibia; order Anura; family Ranidae; genus Pelophylax; species Pelophylax lessonae. The sequence continues at coordinate 229,900,362 of NC_138775.1, read as the reverse complement.
GGAGCATGCGCTCCTTCTTCAGACCGATCAGTTCATTCATCGGTTACAACCCAACGCCCTGAAGACCGATCGTGCCGTCCTGAATCAGGACACCGGGAATCATTGCCTCCATTATGATGTCTGTCATGCTGTTTTTATATACACTTTTGTGAGTACCTTTCTATTGGTTAACTCATAATAAATCTCGATATACTGCACTTAGTGTGGCGCCTGTGTTCTCCTTTCAGCTCGCCACAAGCCCCTTCTACTTGTCATCAGAGCAGCCTACGGAGTGTGGTGGTTTGAGATTTTATGTATATGGACTTTATATGCCTTTTAATATAGCCACCATTGTGTTGCTGATTTTATTGTATTAGCACATGTTTCTATGTCCACTAGTGGAGTTTGTGAAGTTTTGGACACCCCTTCCCCTGTTGTGCGCCAGTTTTCACCCATTTTTTTAAAAGAGAACAAGAGACTTTCTCATACAAGTACATGGTACAGCAGGCACATATCAGGAATATGAAATGTTGGGTCTACATACTCTTTAATGTTTGTTGAGCTTTAGGGTGTCTTGTGACTTCTCACATATTCCTTTCTTGTTTATATTTCTGGATTTGTCTAAATGTGTTTATCTAAGGTAAGATGAAGGCGAGTAGTAGGACACTTTTTTGTTTTGTTTCTGTCCACCTCCCTGTCGTTGGCATCTTTCTGTTTGTGTTTTATGACAAATGCAACCCCAGGTAACCCCTGATTTCATATACAAGATTGATAAAATGATTGAGAGACAAAAAAAAAAAAAAAAAAATCTCACTTCATTTTTTCCTTTCATCTAGTTCAGGAACCTGCAGAATGCTGTTTACTTCACTCGTAGAGACATCTGCTCTATCATTTTATTAACTTATTCCCTGTTAAAAAAAAGCTAGATGATAAAAAGCCGTCAGTAACAAAAAGTACTGAGCTGCCTGCCAACTCCCCGTTTCCATTCTCTCTTGCCTGCTTGGCTTGTTTGCTGATGGTCGGGGCTCAGTGATCCTCTGACTTTTCTCTCCGCGAGACCTCGGCATAGCAGGTCATGCACTAATTGTCCGGGTTTTTTCACACTTTTCATTTTCCCACCTGACTGCACAATCAATTCCGGCTTCCGACCGAATCCATCCCTCCGCCCAGCCAGTCGTCCCTGCTTCACATATTTATCATGCACCATACCGCGCTTTGACTCAGTAATATTTCACTCTATCACTTAATAGGTCACTCCATCCCAGCATTAATTATGAAGGCAGCTGGAGGGGGTAATGTAACACGGGCCCTTTAAAGGAGCAATAGGCTTCATGGAATTCCACTCTTTTCCATATTTAATAATAACCGTGATGAAATGTCTAGTTCAATTTGGAAGGTGTTAAAGTGACCCTGCTAGACTTTTCTTCCCATAAGATTATTTGTGCATTTAACATGTTTTAGACCTGTAAAGCCTTATTTATGTAGACGTACAAAAGCCCTGAGTGGGTGCTGCCATCATGGATGCGATGTCAGAAGTCTCATCAGGCTCATGACTAAGGTATTAAATATGGCTTGTGATAATACTGCTATACCAATACCCCCACCCATTAGCAGAGATGTGTAGTAACTAAGTAGAACTACTTCACTACTGTACTTAAGTACCAAAAGGCGGTATCTGTACTTTCCTAGAGTAGAATTTTTTTCTCCTACTTCCACTTTTACTTCACTACATTTTTTCGATGATTTCAATACTTCTACTCCGATATTTTTTTTTTTGTGCTGCATAGTTACTCGTTACAATTATAAAAATTACCACTGCCAGAACAGTAGATGGCAGGATTCATGAAGCTTAAAACATGTGTATTATTGCCGGTTCACACTGGGGCGACCTGTGAGGCGACCTGGTCGCCTCACAGGTCGCCTCCCATAGGGAAGCTGCGGACCCGTTCTAATAGGAGCGACACAAGTCGCTCCGACCTAGAAAAAGGGTCCGGAGCTTCTTTGGGGCGACCCGGAGGCGACCGCCATAGACTTCAATGTTATGAAGTCCGTGGCGGCTGCTCCGAGGTAGCGGCGCGCTGCTCGTACCGCGACCTCGGAGGTCGCGGTGCGAAGTAGCGTCGCCCCTATGTGAACGGGGGCTTATCAGCGCATACGAAAATAAAAGCTACTGTATGTATAAATAAAAGCTGCATTTGAAATAATAAAAAACAATATGATGTTCAAACTTTTGACTTCTTTCTTTAATAACTACATAACACAGTACTTGTACTTTTACTTTCAGTACTTGAGTAGCAATTTTTTTTCAAAACTACTGGTACTTTTACTTTCTGTACTTGAGTAGCAAAATTTTTTAAAAAACTACTTGCAATACTTAAGTACAAAAAATGTTGAATACTTTAGTACTTCTACTCAAGTCACTTTTTGATCGAGCACTTCCACTTCTACTCAAGTCACTTTTTGATCGAGCACTTGTACTTTTACTCAAGTATGGGTTTCGAGTACTTTATACAACTCTGCCCATTAGAATAAAAAAAACACATACCACAGATTGAAGTTTATTGGCTATAGCAGCCTTTTATTAACCAAAACATAAATCACAAATAATAACGATTAATAAAATAACATGAACATATAGTGCATAAAGAAAATGGAGCCACAAGGTCCTGATAGGCATTAAAACCAAAGGACAGTACCTGTGTGCCACTTCTCAGGCCTCCAGCCACAAAACTACCGGATCAGAGACAACTCGCAAATACACATCCCACCACCAGGGATCCGTACCTCAGACCGGTCCCTACACAGTACCTTTTGTACCCATAAAAACCTAAAAGGACCTTGCACCCTGCCAAACTCCATACCTGACTTCTCACCACTTCAGATACCCAACACGGCATGTCAACCACCAAATCTAGAGCGGGAGGGTGGGAAGCTGTTCCTTGCTGTCTGCCCTCCAACTGAAGATCACCCCCTTTGTTAGCTCAATCCTTCCTCCCAAACTCCTCCCTTTCCAAACTTTCCCCAATCCAATTAATTCTCTTTACCTACTATATCACAACCTTAACTTTCTTTGACCTTTCCTATGACCCAGCCCCTTTAACCCTTGTCATGCCGGCCCTTCGTCTATTGTTTTGCTTATTTGACTCTGAGCCTTTCTGAGCTATCACTCAAGTAACACTCTATAGTACTCCCCATCACTCTTCCCCTAGATGCTACAGAAAAGATTATGTAGGGAGATGATATGAGGGGCAAAGGTACTGGGCCAGCACAGACCGTAGTTAGGAGCGAAAGGATGTGCAAGGAGGGAGGAGTCTTCTCTTCCTAAAGTAGTCAAATTTGCTAGCCAGTTCAGAAGAACATTGAAAGTGAATTAAAAAAAATGTTTACTGCAAGGAAAAATGTTGCAAGTAAGCATTTAAAATACTTGATTTTTTCTCTTTCACCTGCAGGTTGGTAACAGGGTCTCTTTAGAGAGCTATTTTCTGTTGCAGAGTGCGATCACCGGGTGCAGCGGAGTCCATTCAGATCAGACATTGTGGAGTAACAGGAACTGGCTTCTTTATTGGAACATAACACAGAAAGCAACAATGTCCCCTCATTGTAATAAGAACAACAGACAGGAAGAGATAACCAACAAGTTCAGTACAGTGTACAGGATATTACAACACATCATAGAAAATGCATAGCATATCACTGAGCATTAGCGACATCTAGTGTCCTATTTGTGAACTGCAGTTAATCTGCTAAGCTGAAAGCTGTTGTATCTCCAACATTTTCCTCTACCTACAGACTAATCCATTTTCTAATTGAACTTCTTGAACAATTGAAGAGAAGAATGGCATATTTTACCGGTTACCTCTCCAGCCCATGTGAGCTGCGACCCTGGGTGTGAGAACTGACACATTGGCAACTCCGGCATCTTTGTTTGGTTCTTTTATTATAGTTTTAGGGGATGGGAGAAGGGAATGAGTTGGATACTCCTTTGGCTCGACTATGCACAATTCTGGGACTTTATAGCAAAAATGCCCGTTAGCGCTGTCTTGACGCCAGCCGACGCTAGCCAACACTTACTGGCGCTTTGAACACACTGTATCTCTGAAAGCTGTGCTGGAACTCCGACTTAGGTCCAAAAGATCCAGGACTGTAGAACACTGAACGTCTGACACTGCTTGCACTGCAAAGTCACTGACTACACCCTCCATCCTTGCACTGGCTTGAGGTAGCTTGCTGTGGATTCCTGTATGGCTGCAACTCCTAACTGATTCATTACACACTGTGCTCTGACTCTTAATACCAAATACGAGTACCCTCTTTATCACTTCAGGGTCCTCTGACCAGGCACCCCCTTTACAGCTAGCTGATATTTGGATCCTAGAACCTTCTCTGGAGTGGTCCCCTCTAACACTCTGAAGACCCCCAGGGGCAATCATCAGTACTCACGACTTGTGTAGGCTTTCCTGGGACTGGACCGCTCTTGCTCTCTGCTGGTTCTCGGCACACCGGATCCCCCTCAGCTCAACTTAGCACTCTCTGGATTCTCAAGCAGCAACCGAGACATCCACTTCCTCTCACAGGAGGAGAGACAGCCATCCTCTCCCTCCTGGGACTCTGCTTCCCGCCAAAGTCCACGAGTCACGCACGCCCCTCAGACTTATACCCACTCCCAAAATCCTTTGCAGCAGAATTTGCCTTCTGGAGTAGTTACAAGCCTGAATGTGTCCCTGATTGGGTTTCCTCCACTGCCCTATGAGAAGCCTCTCACAGAGCCAGTTGGGAGACCCCCCTCTCAGCAGACACACCTGGAAGTCATGACACTGTAATCAAAAAGCAATCATGGCCCTGCTGTTTAGGCAGACAAAGCCTACTATGCATTTACCTAGCACCTACCTGTAGGGTGCTACACACGTTTTCATGCCATCACTCCCCAAACCCCTCCCCTAACTCTGAATGGTTGCTACATCATTAGCTATGGTATAGAGATCAAATACTTATTTTTTGTGGCTTACCCAGAGTGTGGAAACAGTACATTTGTCAAGGTTAGGTTAAGGCTAGGTTTCCACTAGTGCGGCTACGAAGTCGTGCTACTTCTAGCACGACTTCGTAGCAAAAGTAAACCGCGGCTTCAGTTAGACTTGTCCCTCATATATAGAGGGAAGTCGCGCTCAAAAGTAGTACACGATTTACTTTTGAGGTCGCGGCAACTGAAGCCGCGGCAGTGGAAACGTGCCCCATTGAAAACAATGGGTTTTGACTTGCTGTGCGACTTGACATGTGTCAAGTCGCACCGCAAGTCGCACTAGTGGAAACCGAGCCTATGGTATTATTTCTGCTAATTACTGGTCTATGAACTGAAATGTATCAATGCAAGTTTTACTTACAGCATTATTACTTCTCATGCTGCCAAAGCATGGGGGCATCAAAGTGATGAGATGTAGACACAACTGGTCATATCCAAGGCTGCAGGTGGCAGTAACAAATAAGTCCTTGGGGTAAAGTATCTAACCTTATATCCTACTACTTATTTATGTAGTTATGGTGATATTAAAGTCTTGTTTATTTTTTTTCTTTAAAATAACAAACATGTTATACTTACCTGCTCTGTGCAGTTGGTTTTGCACAGAGCAGCCCATATCCTCCTCTTCTCGGGTCCCCATGCTGGCATTCCTGGCTCCTCCCTCCTGCTGGGTGCCCCCACAGCAAGCAGCCTGCTCTGGGGGCACCCAAGCAGGCATGCTCCCGAACCGTGGACACACAGAGCCGCAACTCGGCTCCAGCTGACATCAAAAGCCAATCCGGATGAGAGTCCCTTGAGAGCCAAGACTCTCCTGGACGTCACTGGATCGAGAGGGGGCTCAGGAAAGTATTAGGAGGGTCTGGGGGTGGGGGGCTGCTGCACACAGAAGTTTTTTTTTAACTTATTGCATAGAATGCATGAAGGTAAAAAAGTCTTGTGTCTTTGCAACCACTTTAAAGTGGACCTTCACCTGAAAATCATACTTAGCATTATCCTCTTTCTCCCCCCAAGTTTTTTTTTTTTTCTTTTTTTTTTTTGTAAATCACATTTTGCTTGGGAAATGGGTACCTTTTTTGGTGGTCGTTACTCTCAGTTTCTCATTCCTTGTCTAGGCATGGCTGGCATACCTCCCACCCACAGCCTCCTGGGATTTATATAAGAGACACATCCCAGGAGACTACAGGACAATTTCTCTGCAGTCTGTGGCCTTGGTCATGCACAGTAGGGTGCCAATCGTGAGTGATCAAAAAGTAACAGTTTGCTCCTGAATGCAAGATATTAGAGCCCTTCAAAGAATCGGACGGAATGGATCAGTCCTGCATGGAAGACAGGACTGATCTTCTTTGGCTGATAAGTGTTTCCTAAAACTCAGCAGCTACAGTACTTTTAGCTGCTGACTTTTAGTATTTCCATAGGTAAGTAAAGTTCCTCTTTCAAATCGAAATTCAGGCAAACCGTTAAATACTGAAGTCCATATATGTGAACCACCTTGTCTGGTAATTGGACAGAGGTGATCATGCTTGTTTGTTTTCCAGTGAGGAGGCCAGAGGACGATGGGCCTCAAGTCTTCCATCTGATGCTACACCTGACTTTGCAGGCAGCCCCAAGTGAAGTTGTATCCTACCCAACAGTGCCGACATAGTTTCAATGCCAATGTCATTCATTAGAGCCAGCAGGTAGAAGGCAATGGTGTGGGTCTTAGGTATGTAGCCCTCTTTTGAGGGGGTATGAGAAATGCCTCCACCCCCAAACAGGATATTGTGCTAAACCTGTAGGTAAATAAAAGATCCAGAACTTTCCCTAAGTGAATTTTTTGTGGACCCTAGAAACAATCACTCTGAATGCATTTCTGTGGAATGTTGCACACATTTCTGAAGGAGAGTGATACAGTATGTGGCAGAGCACAACCCAATGCAGTAGCACTATTGATTAAACTGCTAGCTGGCAATCTCTGCTATAAAATTGCTCACCTACCATCACCAAAATGACCTAGTAACTCTCTTTTCCTCTCTGAATGAAGCAGCAGGGCACTGAAGAGATGCTGAGTATTAGCCCCTGTTAGAGTAAATATGGATAACTGTCATTAAGAAGTCCAATCCAATTAACATCCAATTTGTTGCACCAACCAGCCGAATGAATGAGCATTATGTGTTAGCAAACCCCTACCCCCCCAAAAAAAAAAAAAATAGAGCACTGATCTGCATGCTTACCCCCTAAGCAAAAAGTCCCCCTCCTCCCAGGACAAATCCGCCCCACTGCTGAAATCCCCCCTCCCAGCACAAATCTTTGCCTTTCACCCCCCCACAGCTTAATACCCTCTCTCCCCTAATCCCCCAAGCACAAATCCCATCCCTCCCAAAAAAAATCACTCCTCCTAGCACAAATCCTCTACCCCTCACATTTCCCCTCTGAGCAGGTATCCTCTTCCTCCCCACTCCAGACCCCTCCCCCCTCAAATTTCCCCTCCTAGCACAAATACCCTCCAATCATCACTACATGCACTAATCCCCCCCCCCCCTAAAAAAAGTCCCCTCCTGCCACAAATCCCCTCCCTCCTCTACTATATCACTTCTTTTAGTACAAATCCTGTTTCCCCATTCCCCCCTTCAAACACAAATCCCCTACCTTTCCTAGGTCACACCCCCACATTTCCCCTCCTAGAACAATCCTTACCCCCTGCTGCCCCCAAATTTCCCCACTCAACACAAACCCCACACCTGACATGGTACCACAGTGCCCAGGGCAGCCACCCCTCCTGCCCACCCCTTGTCCCACCCCAGTCATTCTTATATCCATGGTTACTGTGGTCAGCATACTCCAGAGGAAGACAGGGGGTGGAGTCTAAGTCAATCTGACCCTTACATACCATGAGCCTACCTGACAAAGTAAATGACTTTGTTTCCAGCTCCGCCCTCCTGATGTAAACATTGTGCTGACATTATGCATGCTGCTAGGTAATACAAAAACCCGGACCTTCTACTTAGAGGTACTTCTTTATACTGACACTTGTGCTAGACATCATATGCCTAATTATGTTCTATTAAAATATGGTATTCCTTCAACATACATATATATAATTGCAGTTTTATAAAGATAAGGCTTAGTGGCATTTTAAGTAAGGACAGGGTTAACTACGTGGGTCCTGTTAGCACTTTCTGGCTGCCTGTCATCTTGGAGTTGTGCCCTAAAAGAAGATATATTGTCTGCAAGTGAAACATACTGATTACCCCACAAGTCATTTTTCTTTTAGAGAGCTTTGCAGAATGTTGCCTCTCTGACCTATCACTAATGCAGGCCCTTTGAGAACAGTGCTGGCAAGGCCACAAACTTTTACTTTATGTGTATATTCAAGACGGCAAGCTATCCTTTACCCTGCCCCCCATTCACATTGACACACTGTACTTGCTTTCAGTTGAATATTTTCTTTCCTGATTTACAACTCATCTCGCCATCAAGCAGTGGCTGTCTTGGCACAAAGCAGAAGATCTTGTAACTCTTTCTTGAACGCCATCAAAGAAAAAAACAGGATGTGATGGGAATCCACAATTTTCTTATATTAAAGCGCATTGTGGGTTGTGAATGAACCCTGGAAGAAAGTCATCACGTTGCTCAGATAGATTCAAGTTGTCATTTTTCTGAAACAGGTAGGAGCATTTAAAAAAAAAAAAATACTTGCTGTTTAGATCTCCTCCACTTTTCTTTTCTCCAGGTTTATGTATGAATGTTCCTGAAAAAGTAACTTGGGAACCACATGTGGTTGCAGAGTTCCCTTTTAATATACAGGTGCATCTCAAAAAATTTGAATATCATTAAAAAAGTTTATTTATTTCAGAAATTGGATTCAAAAAGTGAAACTCATATATTATATAGATTCATTACACACAGGGGGAAATATTTCAAGCATAATTTCTTTAAATTTTGATGATTACTTCTTACAGCTAGTGAAAACCCAAAATTTAGTATCTCAGAACATTGGAATATTGTGAAAAAGTTTAATATTGTAGACTCATGGTGTCACACTCTAATCAGCTAATTAACTCAAAACACCTGTAAAGGTTTCCTGAGCCTTTAACCACTTGCCGACTGCTCACTAGAGCACTACTACGGCAAAGTGGCTCGATAACGTCTGGCGACGTAGTATTACGTCACCAGACATTCCCCTCTCTCGGCGGCGGCCGGAGGCTTGCTCCCGCTGTGTTCAGTCACAGCGGGAGTCGGGCCAGGGGAGGAGCAGCGGCGATCGCCGCTGCTCTTCCCCGATCGTCGGGGAATCGAGTGTGGAGATCCGCCTGCTTGTGTAAACACAAGCGGGCGGATCTCCTAAGTGACAGGCAGGGTCAGATTGCAGGGTTACCCTCGATCTGTCCTTGTGTCACATAGTCACCTCCCCCCACACACACGTCAGTAAGCACCAGGCATACATTAACCCCTCCCTCTCCAATAAAATTAACCCCTTCCCTGCCAGTGTCATTTTTACAGTAACAGTGCATATATATAGCACTGATTACGGCAGTAATGTCACTGGTACCCCCAAAACTGTCAAAAATGTCAGTCAAGGGTCCGATCTGTCTGCCGCAATGTCGCAGTCCTGCAAAAAAAATCGCAGATCGCCGCCATTACTCGTTAAAAAAAAAACCACCAAAAATGACAGAAATCTTTCCCTTAGTTAGTAAACGCAACTTTTGCGCAAACCAATCAAAATACGTTTATTGTGATTTTTTTTACCAAACATAGGTAGCAGAAAACAAATTGGCCAAAAATTTTAAAAAAATTAGATTTTTACATTTTTTTTTGGGGGGGGGGGAATTTCATATAAAAAAAATGTGAAAAATATTGTTATTTTTTCAAAAAGTACGCTCTTTTTTTGTTTATAGCGCAAAAAGTAAAAATCGCAGAGGTGATTAAATACCACCAAAAGAAAGCTCTATTTGTGGGAAAAAAAGGACGTAAATTTCGTTTTGGTACAGCGTCGCATGACCGCGCAGTTGTCAGTTAAAGTCGCACAGTGCCGAATCGCAAAAAGTGGCCCAGGCGTAAGACAGCAAAATCCTCCGGTGGTAAAGTGGTTAAATGGTCTCTCAGTCTGGTTCAGTAGGTTACACAATCATGGGGAAGACTACTTACTTGACATTCATTGACACCCTCCACAAGGAGGGTAAGTCACAAAAGGTAATTACTAAAGAAGCTGGCTGTTCACAGAGTGCTGTATCCAAGCATATTAATGAAAAGTTGAATGGAAGGAAAAGGTGTGGTAGAAAAAGGTACACAATCAACAGGGATATCCGGAGCCTTGAGAGGATTTATAAGCAAAGGACATTTAAGAATTTGAGGGAGGTACACAAGGAGTGGACTACAGCTGGTGTCAGTGCTTCAAGAGCCACCACACACGGAGATTAAATGGCTTAACTACCACACAAGCACGCTGAAGCCACAGTGTTCAACCTCCTTGAAGTACCACTTGTATTTTTGATGTAAGTACTTCTTAATAAATCTACTCCATTCACTTCACTATGAAGTTTTTCTTTTACAAATGGTAACATCCATGTTGATCGGGTGGAGAGAACCATAAGGTTGGACCTATTGAAATCGTGCATTATTGTTTCCTAAGAGGCTGCAGTCTTGGATTTACAGCTCGAGAACTGAGTTTGCATGGTCACTCTGAAACTGTTACAAGTTTGGTTGATGTCCATTTCCCAAGATATATTGTATACTGCCCATGCCCATCTTATTCCTTCATCTGGTAAGGAGATTGGAGTGCCTCACGGTAGTGAAGTGTGCTTTATTTTTCACAGAAGTTGGTGGAGGAATTTCATCTCTTCATTTACCCACATTCAAATGTGATAGCGCTGCATATGGACCTACATTAATTATATATTTGAGCTTTAGTATCATGTATATGAACTGGAAACATTATATTTCAGTTTATTTGATCAGAAAATGTATACACACTTCTCAAGGGACAGAACTTCTTGGATTAATAGGGTCAGTACACTAATTTCAGTGCAGTCCTGGTTACATAGCAATCTTGGTTAGTATTTAAAATAAGCACTTACAGCAAAAAAAAAAAAAAAAGTTCAAACATAGATAAATATACTCCCTTACTGTAGTGATTGGTTGGCTAAAAAATAAACAAATGTTTGCATGCCAACTTTGCATATTGAATATATATGTAGCACTGCCCCCTAGAGGGCTGCTGAGAATTACACTTTCTTGGGTCTCCTGGGTTACCATTAGCAACTGACAGTAGATAAACGGCAGTAACCGGTCTTGGCTCAGACAATAATCAGTCCAGGAGATTTGTTTTTTTTTTGTGTTTTATTTAGAACTGGGATAGGAGAAGGGACGAGTGGAATACTCCAAATATAAACTATGCATAAAACTTGAGGACAACGATCTGTAGTGTGCGGCTGTTGCTTGACCTTGTTAACCTTGAATATTCTCTTCAAGGTTAACAACTTGGCACTCCCTTTACTATAACTGCCTGTGTGCTGACACCCGTCCGCTGACTCTAGCCACTGGAGTGGTCCCCTTCCTGGGCAGACCCTTTGGCAAGCTCCCCTGTACTTACGGACACTGTTTTTCCAGAGTTGCTCTGCCTTCACCTCCACAGTCCGTTTCACTGGACCCCTGGGTTCAGCCACATCGCTGGTTCACTAGGCTGACTGCCTACGACCCCCTTCCTCAGCAAACAGGAGGAGAGACAGTCGTCACCCTCCTCCCGGGACCTGGCTTCCCGTCCAAAGACACCCTGTCACATGTGTCCTTGGCTTTTATCACCTATCCCAGGATGCACCACTGTCTGTGCCAACCCACTGGGACAGTTACAAAACCTGTGTGTCACTGGCTTGGTTTCCTCCACTGTCCAACAGGCTCCCCTATTGGACACAATTGGGACACTCCCTCAGACCAGAAGAATCACACATAGACACATGCAACAGGCCTGACTAGAAATCCTGGTCCCCTGGTAAGCAGATAGAGCAACTAGGTTTTACCTACCGCTCTCCTGATAAGCAGGCAGAGCAAACTATACTCCCTACCTAGCACCTATCTACCCTACACCTACCTAGCACAGTGTATATATATATATGTATATATGTATATATATATATATATATATATATATATATATATATATATATATATATATATGTAGCACGACCCCCTTGAGGGCTGCTGGTTTATAGAACATCCTCTGCACTCCCTGGACCCTGAGAAACATCCAACCCACTGGCACTACAGGTTTAGTCATTTTCTGTGAAGTTATATAGTAATACTCTCAACACTCAGATACCAGTGTAACTGTTTTTTGGAATGAAATAAATGTAGTAGGTACAGAATAATATATAAATTGAGAAGAATAATTCAGAATCTGTAAGCAATAAGAAGTATGGTGTTAATTTCCCAAATCACAGTAATATATGCGAAACCTGGGAGACAGACACCAACATACGTCAGACACTTAGCAATATATATAATATAATTATATTAAGTGAGAGTGACTGTAATGTAACTAAGAAATAGTACCCTCAGCTATAATATGTTTCTTCCTATTCAGCTAGACAATCAGCCTAAACAACTGGCAAAAACATTCTAGGATCGGTGGCCCCCTTTGAAGTTTAAAGAAAGAGTAGTCACTATGCTAGCAAGGCCTTGCACTTCTTTGCCGGCAGTTGGAGCTCGTAATCACTCTTCTAGTGATATTTGTAATCCAAAAGGGTGCAAATGTTATTGGAATCCTAACTGCTGATGTATTCTGTGTGTATTTATATATACTTGCGGCTTCCCAAAGATCACCAGGCACTTTACTGCAGCGTCAGTGTCCATGAGTGATCCTCTTGTCCTCCTTTCGGTGCTGCGTCACAGGCGAGAATCTCAGCACACTCTGTATTAGGCCGCTCTTTCAACGCTACTCGCTGTCTCTTCTGCGCTCACACTGGACCAGTCACCCTCCTGTGACTTCCGCCATCCACTCCAGTCAGGATGCGCTCTCCGCACTTTAGGCTGCACTCTCAGGCCTCTCCCTGGTCAGTCTCTCTCTGCAACTCTTCTTCGCACAACCGCACTCCACGAGTCCCCAAAGCAATTTATACCTCCTCCCATGATCCTCCACGGATCCCTCAAAGCTCCCTGGGAGTGTGGTTCAGTCAATCCTTCAACGAATAGTTTCCACCCTCTACAAAACTACATCCCCCATAATACAGTTCAGCACTCCTAGGAAGAAACCGATCCTCCTTATAAAGTTCTTAAAGGAGCACCCAGACATGGCCCGAACCACAATTCAATATAATAACACAGTAATTCTAGCATGGCTACATATAGATATATATATGGTATTATTTTATGATGTACTATTTTGTTAATATTCCCATTAGAGTAATTATAATTTATCCATATATGACTGAATGATGGCTTAATGTATAATGCTTAATGTATAATTACTAATTATGGGGAGTAGGGGTGGACACCCCATGCTTATAGTTCAATGTTGTGAACTTTGAAAAAATATATTTGTTGATATCAGTCTTATATGGGGCCTTCTTATATACAGTAACACTTAATTTATTTAGAGGTCTCTTTTTTTTCCCCTCTTTCTCTCCCCTCTGTTTGTAAGATTTAAGGGGGGGGGGGGCGTTCAAATATTGGGTTTAAGACCGTATCAAGTGGTTACGTTTGATGATGATCCTAATTTTTAGAGAATTGATAGGTTGGAACATCCGTCTTCCTCTGCTATATGATTGGTATTCACTATTGCAACCAATATTCTTTCAGAGGCCTGGTATTTATGAGTCCATTCCTCTGTGGGGTGCCATTGTTTTTCACCACATTTTATATATTACACACTGATTCAACATTAATGACAGGTAGTAAAGTGTATGATTGGTACCACTATGTCATATATCAACATATATGTTTATCGAATAGAAAATGTAAAATATCATTTTTTTTATGATTTTCTTTATACTTCCGAACACAAGTGTTACCCTTCCTGAAGAAGCAGGCTTTGTCCCACGAAACGTGTGTGAGAAATTCATCTGTACCACTCTTCGGATTTGTTTGAGTCTTCAATTATGCTTGTAACTGTTACAAATCAAATCTATAGTTTGTGTATAGCTATTGTATTTCCAATGCATTATGTACACCTTTCTTGGGGAATGTGTTTTTATAAATATATCGTACTAATAAAGATATTTGATTTTTATACTTACATTGTGTGGTCCTGTGGAAATCCTACTCAGTTTTTCTTTGGTTAGGGATGTTTTTTCTTGGGTTAATATAATATTATAGGATGTGGTACCATTAAATCCAATAAGTAATTGGAGGAAGGCTTTTTACCCCTAATTGGATTCAACTGATTTTTCCCTTTGGAGAGTTGAGCTTTCTGTGGAGGGTACTTATTCAGCAGGTGAACATACTGGCCAGATGGACCGAGGACTAAAGGAGGCATATCAATGCATAAAGAGGTCTTTGAAACAGAACAGTTTGCTTTGCCTGCTTGTTCTGTGTCCTCTAATGCCCCGTACACACGTACCGATCGTCGGCCGAACGATCGGCCCTCTTTTGTCCAGGGCTGTCGGTGTCTGTAGAAAAGTGCAAAAGACTGCACAAGAATTTTGTCCGCCGTCTACAGCCAACTGCAGAAGTGATGTCATGTAATGGTTAACTTTCCCTGTGTTGTTTCTTTTCTGAGCATGCCCAATCTTGCAAATCTGCTGTCTGTCGGCCGAATTCTGTACTGACTGGCGAACAATCGGCCTCTCTGGTGTTGGCATACAAAAATTTTCATGCTTGCAAGACAGATTCTTTTCGGCCGAAAGTGCGCTGTCGGCTGTCGGAAGCATCATACTAACAAGCCTACAATCGGCAGATCGGTCGTCGGCCAAAGCTTTTCGGCCGACGATCGGTACGTGTGTACGGGCCTATAATCTGTTTCTCGTTACGGCTTTGATACACTATTCCACCTCTGACCTTGAATATGATTCTGTCTCATGCCTTGGTACCGTTCACACCTGGCTGGCCTTGACCTTTACTTACTGTACTGTACTGTATTGATGTGTGCTAACCTTGGGCCTACTTATCCATTTATCCTGCATATTGCCTGACCAAGTTATCCAATATAGAAACAAAAAGATTGAAATGTCATTAAATGAAACAAGGGCTCATTGATTAAATTGTATCCAATTTATTACACAGATATTCAAATCACCCATATAAAAAAATACTGTATATTAAGCACATAAACGTGTAGATGAATTATATCTGGTATACATCCTCTAGGG
The DNA here is from genome assembly GCF_965119305.1 of Pelophylax lessonae. NCBI lineage: Eukaryota > Metazoa > Chordata > Amphibia > Anura > Ranidae > Pelophylax > Pelophylax lessonae. The sequence continues at coordinate 229,885,092 of NC_138775.1, read as the reverse complement.
TTTTTTTTGCTTGGAATGTAGCACTAAAACATTATTTTAACAGGTAAACTGATACAGATAAAAAAAAAAAAAAAAAAGCTTCCAATGTGCCAAACTCTCAGCTTAACAAGAGCGTGATTGCCTGTCTATGCTTAGTAGCAAAGCTCTAGTCTAAAGTGGATTATAAAAAAGAAGTACAGTGGATGTACAATGGAGCCGATAGCTGTTCCATCCATCCCTTGTGATACAAATATGAATGCATTTATTCTGCTTTTCCATTAAAAGGAAAAACACACAGTTCTGCTGGCCTTCATTTCTGTAACCCAAACTGCAGTATTCAGCACACACAATATTCCCATCAAAAGAAACCTTAATCGTAGAAAGAAAGAAATTCTGACAGTACAAACTCATGATAACCTTTGATACACTGAACAAAGGACTCAGCTTAGGAAATATCTCTATAACACATTGCAGGATGTAAGGCCTTTGATTGCACCTATGTGAAACACAGCCTGCTTTAATTTGCCATTTGTCTTACCATTTTGCATTATTTGACCCTGATCTCTACATTTATATTTGGTTGTACACAATGTCTTACATTACGTTGCATACAACAACACAATAAATATAATATAGCACAATAATGTGGCAACAAAAATCCAAGTACTGTATTTTCTGGTGTATAAGACTACTTTTGAACCTCAAAAAATCCCCCAAAAATGGGAGGTCGTCTTATACGCCGAGTATAATATCTCCAAGGTAACCTAAGTATAAGTATTACCGGTAGATCATGTAATAGGGGGGTCGTCTTATCAGCCCAGTCGTCTTATACGCCTTAAAATACGGTACATCTGTTAGCCAGTATACTGGTGGAGCATAAAAAAGACTATTGTCAGAAGTGCTTTTGTATCTTTTTGTGCATATACTGTAAGTGTAGCCCTGGTCTCTGATGCTTCCGCCCGCCGCCGCAATGACCCGGTTTTCACTGAAAGGTCACACACACAGTGCTACAGCTGCATTCCCTCTATACAAACAGAGGGCAACCACCCCCAACCTATAACTAGCCTTTGCAGCCAGGAGCTCATAAAAGGGCAAACAAACAAACAAAAATTCCCAACTCACTTACCAGCCAGCCTGCAACAAACCGAACTGACTCTGTCTAACAGTTCACATTAAAAACATTAAAAAAATGTTAAGAGTCTCCCAAGTTGGAGCACATATAAAATATTGGATAGATTAAAGTGTTACTAAACCCAGGACCCCACATTCACTATACCTGGTATTCCACAGTACACAGAAATGTAATTTTAGTAAATATAAACTGCTAAAAACTTTTTCTCATCAGCAGTATATTGCAGTCTCTGACTTCTATCAGTGTCTGGTTAAAGCTTGAAGGAGGAGTTTTCATTATACACTGACAGTCCTTTGAGGCTGCCCTTACCCTCTGTATTAATTGGCCTTGTGCTGTTTGATCACATGCACCCTCCCAAGAGAAAAAAAACTCTCTAGCAATACACACCAAACTGTGCATGTGCAGAGTGACTCCAATGGCTCTGTCTTATCAGGATATGGATTGGAGACAGTGGAAGAAGGGGAAGATCAGGGAAGACAGGATGAAACAGCTTTTTTACACAATGCAAAGGAATAACCCATTAGGTTCCACAGTGAGTATAACAAGCATGCTTTACTGTATATATAGACTGATTTTACTGTTGTGGGTTTAGTAACACTTTAAAGACAAGTGTGCGTTGAGGGAGCCCACTCCTTCTAAAGGCACAGGGACGCACTGGACACCCAGCAAATGCACAATTGCAGAGAAGGTATCCATTGCATCTCCGAACCTATTTAACAACTATACCAACTAATGGCAACCACCCCAACCTATAACTAGCCTTTACAGCAAGGCGCACAAGGAAAGGCAACACATGTAAAAAAACAAACAAAAATTCCCAACTCACTTAACCAGCCATCCGGCAACAAACAGAATTATTCCTGTCTATCAGTTCTTGCTGAAAACGGGTTTAGTTTGACCACATTTTCAAACATAGGCGTAAGCTGCAACGACCACATTATGTCACCCCAGTGTACTGCAGTTCTAGCTCTATAGTTTTGAGAGTCTCCTGAGTTGGAGCACATGTATAATAATGGATAGATCAAGAGCAGGTATTCCTAGAGGGAGCACACCCCTCCTTAAAGGCCCGGGGTGCACTGAACTGTAGCTGCCCTTAATCTATCCATTGATACACTGTATATGTGCTCCAACTTGGGGGACTCTCAAAATTATAGAGTTAGGACTGCAGTACACAGGGGTGCCATGACGGGACCGCTGCAGCTTATACACATATTTGCAAATGTGTACAAACTAAACCCCTTGATTATAATGTGAACTGTTAGAAAGGGTCAATTTGGTTTGTTGCAGACTGGCTGGTAAGTAAGTTTGCATTTATTATATTAAAATCTTAATAATAATAAAAACATATTGTTAACTGCATATTCCAGTAATTATCAATCAGACTATTCATAAAAGTATACAGAAAAGGTCAGGATCAATGTGTTTTTCGACTATCTTCAGGCTTCTTTGGCCCTCTTTTGGAGCAGACATCCCGTTTCTCCCGACTGCCAGATCGTGTCCTGATCACCCAAGGACTCTCACCGATGATGACCCACAAGCGAAAGGATGAGCGGTGTCCAAAAAAGCTGACAGCTTTCTTCTTTCAGCCCGCTCCTGAGAGGGGAAGGAGCCAAGATGGCATGCTCCCCAGAGGAATACACTGATCTCCCCAATGTGGACCAGGGAGAAATAGTAGGTGGAATATCACCCCTATCTCCTCACAACTCTTCACCATCAATTCTCCCCAGCAGATAGCTAACGCAGTGAGTACAGAGTCAGAGGCCGCATATTTAGACACCGACCTGCAATCCACAATTGATGCCTTTCCCACATCAGGACAACCAGTCCTTGATACAACAATGAAAGACATGTTGCTTTCTCTACAATCTTCCCTCGTGGCTAATTTCTCCTCCCTAATTCTCAATTTCACATCTGATATGTGGAAAATGGGGGACAGAGTACAGTATATTGAAACCAAGATGGATGAGTGCACTAATACAGTGAACAATTTGGTGGATGCATATGTAGAACAGAGAGATGATAACATGTGGATAAAAGCAAAGCTGGCGGATCTTGAAGACCGCTCCCGCAGCAACAATATTAAAATGAGGGGTATCCCTGAATCCATTACTCCCTCAGAAATGCAAAAATATGCTGGTGACCTGAATTCCACTATACTACCTGATCTTTCATCTATTGAGACCACTATTAATTGAATACATAGGATCCCCAAACCCAGCCAATTAGGAAACTCAGTCCCTAGAGATGTCCTTATGAAGATCCACTTTTACCCAGTCAAGGAACAACTGCTATCTAAGACGCATTCCCTAAACAAGTTACCTGCCCCTTACCGAGATATTCAAATACAGTATATGCAGACCTCTCACAGCACATGCTACAGCTGCCGAGGCAGATGAAAACAGTAACCAAGGCTCTTTCCAACCGCAAGCTAACCTACAAGTGGCTTCACCCTTCTACTATACTGGTTACCCGCAATGGGACCTCTCACAAGATTGTCACCCTGGAAGATAAAATGAAGCTCCTACACACCTGGGGCATCATACCATAACTTCCAAAAAATGACAGAAATCTCTGCCATAGAGAGTTCCCCCCCCCCCCCCCCCCATTGAGAGAATCGCTGCAAGGAGAACAACAAGAGTAAATATAAGTGAACTACTCTTCTCTTTATTCACACATCCTCGGATCTAACTTCCAGTCTGGCACTATGCTCAAATACTTTTAAAGTTTGAACTTTCCCCCAAATTTGGTCAGAATCTCTAGGAGTTCTCAGCTGCTGCTTTGTGTTCTTTTCATTTTTATTTCTCTTTTCTTTTTCCGTGTTCATTCTGCATATAATACACAATAGCTTCATGGTTCCGCATCTCAGGTTTGCTGCTCAAAAATAACCTTATATTTTTTCTCAACATAGACCTACAAGCAAGGTTCTCTTTCACCTTGTCTTTACTAGACAATCTATATAAAGGGTTAAGCCTGTAATTCCCCCCCCCCCCCGACTCATCCCCTGAAGACACCTACTCTGAGGCTTCCAACAGTGAGTTAATGTTAATTCATACATAACATATACTAATCACAACAAATATGCCCTTGTCCATCCTAACTTTAAATGTGAAGGGCTTGAATTATCCAGCGAAACCAACATCTTTATGGGAAAGAGCATTGTTGCACAATTGCGACATATTATGCATCCAAGAAACCCATTTTACCAAGGACTCTGTTCCACTCTGCAAACCATAAGCAATTTCCCCACATAATCCTGCTACTCTAAGAAACAAAGAGGGGCATTAATTGCTTTCCATGACACTGTTCCATTCCAACTTTATAATTCTGTCCTAGATCCGGAAGGTCGTTACATCACCCTGGTATGCACCAGAGATACTAAACAGTATACACTGGTATCCCTGTATGCCCCAAATTAACGCCAAGTATCCTTCCTTAAGAAAGTCCTCAAGAAAACAAAATAAATTCAACAAGGGCACTTACTACTATGTGATTACTTCAACTTGGTACCTGACAATAAAATGGACACCACAGCAGGACTCAAAAGATATGAATCTCCTTTGAACAAGTTTATAACTTCAAATGACCTGTATGACATCTGAGTGTTGTCATGCCAGTCAGTGGGATTTTACCTACCTGTCTCTGCGTCCCAACACCTACTTGCGTATAGACCTTTTTGTGACTGATAAATGGCTACTTCAAAATGTAACTTGTTCCCGTATTCACACTGTTACCTGGTCAGGGTAAAATAGCTGGTAAGGCTATGGCCCTACGTATCAAAGGGCATTGCCTCAAAACTAAAATTAGCCATATATATACCACCCCTCACAAATGAAAAATTACTCCAACCCCAATCTATTGCAGATGCTTTTAGTCTATACTATAATGTATTATATAACATTAAATCAGATAAAGGAACTCTCCAACCTTCCCAAAAGTCGATTCTGGCGTTTTTGAATCACATTAAACTTCCATCCTTAACGCCACAGCAACTTTCCACCCTTAATGACCCATTTTCCACACTGGAAATCACACAGGTGATTACCAGGAGAACATTACAAAGAATTTTAACATATTCTAGCTCCCCACTTATGTAAAGTATTCAACAATGTTGCTTCCTCTTCTTCTATTCCTGCTGAAATGCTTAGCGCACGTATAGTAACCATCCCGAAACCAGGTAAAGATCCTACAACCCCTAAAAACGTTTGGCCAATAACGCTGCTCAATATTGATCTGAAAATCTATTCTAAATTACTAGTCAATAGATTTGGTCGATATTCTATCATCTCTAATACATAAAGATCAATCAGGATTCACAAAAGGTCGCCAGAAGACTGATAATTATCCTCCACCACACTGAACAAACCGGAACGCTTTCTCTGCTTCTATCACTGGATGCAGAGAAGGCATTGAACCAAGTGCATTGGACCTATCTGTCTTCAGTCCTATCTAAATTTGGGTTCCAGGGACACATTTTAAAAGCCATAATGGCTTTCTACTCTTCCCTATCTGCGCGTGTTTACACATCTGATATCCTGTCAACTCCCTTCCAAATCTCTAATGGCACAAGACAGGACTGCCTCCTCCCCCCCTTAATATTTAACTTACTGATGGAACCATTGGCTGAACACATTAGAACCAATAAGCGTATTTCTGGAGTCGCTATAGCCCCACAAGAACAAAAGATCAGCTTGTTCGCGGATGATGTGATCCTTATGCTCACCAATCTCACTTCCTACCTACCAGAAGTACAAAAAACACTATCATGGTTTAGTACGGTATCTTACTATAAAGTCAATGACACTAAATCCTCCATATTGGATTTAGGTATAGATGCCACAACTCGTAATCTCCTTTAACAACAATTTCCCTATACATGGGCTAACAATAGTATACCATAGCTAGGTATGCAACTAACTAAAACAACCAAATCACTATTCCAGCTCAATCACTTACCCTTTCAAACTAAACTACAAAACACCCTTATTAATTTAGCCAAATTGGAATTTTCATAGATGGGTAGACTAGCAGCTTTCAAAGTGCTACACCTCCCCCAGCTCCTGTACCTTTTCAGAACAATACAAATCCCAATCCCGACCACTTATTTTAAATATTTGCAGTCCATTCTTTCCTGATTAATTTGGCAAAGAAAGAAACCTTGCTATGCCCTCATAAAACCCTAATCTAACATAGATTGAATTGGGGGGGGGGAGTTATGTAGACATCTTTGATTACTATCAGGCATCAGTGCTCACGCAAGTCAAGGAGTGGTTTTAATCCTCTTCCAACATGTTATGGGGTACAATAGAATCCTCCTACATTCCCAACTACCCTCTATCCACCTGGTTACTTAGTGTACCCTTGGAAGCCCAAGTCCCATCATACATTCCTCCAACTATGTTGGCATCAGTATGAGCTTCATTACTTTAGCTAACTCATAAATACCCCAACACACCTCCCCTCAAAATACCATTTTAGCTCTCCATTGCATTATGAACTCTATATTATTTACCTCTTGGTAAGCAAAAGGCAGAAAAACATCTTTACTAAATCAACCCTCCATCAAAAATGGGAATATGACTTAGGTAGCACATACTGTACACCGAAGAACAATGGACATTAGCTTATAAACCTACCTACACAGCTACTTGCAGCAACACGCTGTGGGAAATGTCCATCAAACTAGCACAACTCTGGTATATGATCCCTGAAAAAATGTCTTGTTTCAACACCTCTCAATGCTACCAATGCTGGAGAAATTGTGGCAAAAATGGTGACCTACTCCATGTCTTCTGGAATTGTGATTTACTGACCTCCTACTGGAATTCTGTTTTTACCTCCTATCAGATATAGCACAAACACCAATTCCCCCTTCACCTAGCCTTGCATTAATATCCCTTGGGATAGAAAAACTCACTTGAAAACTTCAAACTCTAGCATTCACATACTATTGGCCACCAGACTTAACATTACCAGACGATGGAAAAAAATGATCCCTCCCACACTACTAGAGGTGATAGAAATGCCCAATCGACACTGTTCCTATGAACAAATAATGGCTTGTAGCATGGGAGAAGCAGAATATACCTCCCACAAGTGGAAACCATGGTGTGAGTGGCATGATACTTATCTATGATGTTTAAATATAGATCCTTGATGCCTGAATTTCCTGATACCACTCCTTCACACGCTTTGACAATTATCCAAGCAATAGCCCATGCCTTACAGACGTCAACTCCTCATCACTTTGACCCGCCTAATACATTTCTTCAAATTCCCTCCCTAACCTGAACAGAAACCTGCCTTGGTCAGCTGATCAGAACCTTTATCCTTACTATTGTTTTATAGTTTGATTGTGTGTATTTATGCGAATTTCAACCTTCCTTTTACATAAGATACATTCCAGTGCCTTATTGCTGTTAATCAAATACTTACCTTGTAATACCATCTATGGTTTTATTGTTGTTACTTGTAAAACCAATAAAAATCTATTGAAAAGAAGAAAATCAAAAGGAAGGTTAGTTTCTGTTAAAAAAAGTATCTATTCACTGTGGGATATAAGGATGCTACTCCGTATTTTGTACCTATGTGGTAGTGTCAACTAACAGATATAACATGCTTAGGAAAAATGCACCAGCGGGTTTGTGTAGATTGGTGTTATATGAAATATCATATGAGGAGTCAAAAGTCACCAGTGCCAGCAATGAATTACCAAATTCCTTTGAAATAAATTCCCCAATCCTCACATGTTGGTCAAACCAGTATGAAGGTGGTTGCAAAATGGTTTTGTGACAATTTACTGTTACTATTTTCTGGTATTGCTGTTATGTATTTTTTATTTTTTTGCCTATTGGGAATATTTTCCTTAATAAAATCTCATCCTCCAGTACTGGTTTGTCAGAGGGTGTTACATTACTGGGAAGGACGTTGGCATCCGGAATCAGAGACCCAAATATCAGCGGCTCCTTCGGGGCTAAGCGCTACAAAGGTAAAGTGATTTAGTGATTGTAGGAATTTTAGCTGCCCCAACTGAGCGACATCATTGGGAACAGCAGAGATAACTACATACAGCTGCTCACATAGGGAAATGAGGTAAGTGAAGCAATTTGCTATTCTATCTCCTATCAGTAGGTACACCAGTTTTCACATGTGTGCATTGAGTGTTGCTGTGTTTACTTCTCATTCTTATTGGCTATCATTATTTTGCCTATGTAACATTTCTAAATGTATCGAAAGATAAAGTTGGTTTTAAGAAAAAATACAAGTCAGGCATACCTGCAGCAGCTTCATATTTCTTTCTTTTACAGCGGAATCTCAGGCTGTGCTGGTGGGCAAAACTCTAACACATCGAGGGATTGTTGAACCTTGCTCCCCCTTCCCCCCAACATTTCTTTTGGTCAATCACTATGAATGTTTGTCTCACTCACCAACAGTAATGTGCAGAAGGCAGGAAGGGACAGGCAATGACATGTTACCTTTAGTCCCGGTTCACATACATGCAATGCAGGAAAAAGCACGATTCCAGTGTGGGTTCCTGCAGCACATGTCACCTGCCGGTGGTTCACACTGACATCTGCGAAATGCTACGGGTGTCATTGCAAAGTTAATGACACCCCAGTTTGGTTCGTAGATCCCAGTGCAAATTGCCTAATGGTGCAGGAATCAGATCGCATGGATGTGAACACCCATGCGATCCGATTCCAGTGCAGACCAAAAAAGGGTCCTGCACCACTTTGGTGCAAATGCGATGCAAATTCAGTCATACAATCTGCATGGCTGAATTTGCATTGCACAGACATTGCATGTGATCTGCACAGCAGTGCGATATGAATAACATGAGATGTCTATCATCGCACCAGTGTAAACCCAGCCTTAAATTAAACTGATTCACAGCAGCCTGAGATGATATTGTTCTTGAAAGAGCAAAAAGGAAAGATTTGAATGGGACTAAAGCCAACATAACCAGTTATGACTTGCTAAGATATACTGTATACACTATGTTGTCAAAAGTATTGGGACCCTGCCTTTACACGCACATGAACTTTAATGGCATCCCAGCCCTAATCCAAAAGGGTTCAATATTGAGTTGGCCCACCCTTTGAAGCTACAGTATAACAGCTTAAACTCTTCTGGGAAGGCTGTTTACAAGTTTTAGGGGTGTGTCTATGGGAATGTTTGACCATTCTTCCAGAAGCGCATTTGTGAGGTCAGGCACTGATGTTGGAGGAAAAGGCCTGACTCGCAGTCTCTGCTTTAATACAAAGCAAAGGTGTTCTGTCGGATTAAGGGCAGGACTCTGTGAAGGTCAGTCAAGTTCCTCCATCCCAAACTCACACATCCATGTATTTATGGACCTTGCTTTGTGCAATGATCCAAATCATTTGGCGGAGGGGGGATTATGGTGTGGGGTTGTTTTTTCAGGGGTTGGGCTTGGCCCCTTAGTTCCAGTAAAGGTCACATTTAAGGCTTTAGCATGCCAAGACATTTTGGAAAATTTCATGTTCCCAACTTTGCGTGAACAGTTTGGGGATGACCCCTTCCTTTTCCAACATGACTTGCACCAGTGCACAAACAAAGGTCCATAAAGACATGGATGAGTGAGTTTGGGGTGGAGGAACTTGATTGGCCTGCACAGAGTCCTGACCTCAACCCGATAGAACACCTTTGGGATGAATTAGAGCGGAGACTGCGAGCAAGGCCTTCTTGTTCTCATCAGTGCCTGACCTCACAAATGCACTTCTGAAAGAATGGTCAAACATTCCTATAGACACACTCCTAAACCTTGTTGACAGCCTTCCCAGAAGAGTTGAAGCTGTTATAGATGCAAAGGGTGGGCCAACTCCATATTGAACCCTGTAAAAGTGTAAAAGGTATGTAAAAGTTAAACTGTACATCTTTGAGCAGCAGCAGCTTGTACATCTCTTCAATACTCTATATTCCTTTAGGCTGGCCATTTACTGTTAGAATATTGAAAGATTCAGTGCAATTTACTAAAAATCTAACAGTGGGAGGCCCTGTTAGTTTGACAAAGTTGGTTATTCACTCAACTTTTGTCAAAGGAGCCAGACTGAAAATTGTTGGCAAGACAGCTTCTGCAGCCAATCAGCTGCAGACACTGTTAAGTTATTTTGAAAGCCAGCACTAGCTGCTGTCAGAATACAATAGCTGGCAGGGGGTATTCATCCATCTATGCTGTTTTTGTGGATGAAGGAATCTGTTCGATATTTTTGTTCAGCCTGCAGGCTGCTTCTCCTTATAACATCCAGACACATGCTGGGTGAAAGACAAAACCTTTGGGGGTTACTAAACTGCAGCAGATTAAAATCAGGTCTCCTGTCTAGCGATGTAAAACGGATGAAAAAGGGTTCTCCAGCCTGGTGCATTACCTATAAGCACCATTTATTGTTTCATAAAATCAATTGTTATACTTATACATCTTTGAGGTGATAGCTTTGCTTTAAGAAAATCAAGAGATGCTGATGCAAATTATTCTATAAAATTAATTTGATGTCCTTAATAGGATGCATTTTCTGGAAATGTTTGCTAGACTGGGTAGGAAGACTAAGCGCAGGCCTAATGTAACACCGCTCATGAGGTCAAGAGAAGAAAGTAGTTAATTACCCTCAACTCAAGATGTTATCTAGGGATACGAAAGTTAAGCTTCCACTGTTCTGAAATTAAAAACTAGGTCATCCATGCAACCTGAAGTTTGCTTGTAAAATCTTTTATTTTAAATTGCATGTTCTTAATTATTTTCCAGCTTAAACAAATGCAATATATTACACAGAGCTTTACATCAAAAAGAGAAATTAATCTCTCTCAAAAGGAACTCACTACAAAGTGGGGGGAACATTGGTAAATAGCGCTCAGCAAACCAAGCACAGATTGGTTCGCTGGACATTTTGCTGTAAAAAAAAAAATCTGGTGAACTTGAACCCTATGGAAATCTATAGGAGTCAAATAAATTTATTTTTTGGGCCCTTTTTAAAGAGGTTGTAAACTCAGTTCAATTATTATTTTTTTTTTTTACAAGCTGAAAGAGAAAGACATAATGAGCTAGTATGCATCGCATACTAGCTCATTATGAAATACTTACCTAAGAACGAGCCCCCGCCGTGCCGTTCGCTCACCTCTATGACGGGCGACATGTCCAGTCGCCCGTCTTCCGGGATCGCGGCATTCGGCCATCTGATTGGCCGGAGCCGCGGTGACGTCACTCCCGCACACGCGCGCGGGAGCCGACAGTCACGGCATGGGTCGCTGAAGAAACGGCACCAGCGGCCGTTCCTTCAGAACGCATGCGCCAGTGACATCACTGGCTGCATCTAAGGTAAATATCTCCTAAACGGTGCATGTTTAGGAGATATTTACAGTACCTATAGGTAAGCCTTATCATAGGCTTACCTATAGGGAAAAGTGTCAGAGGGGGGTTTACTTCCTTTTTAAGGCCAATTTGCCAGTTTTTTGTTAAAAAAGAACAAAGATAGCTGGGCACTGCTATGGGTGACCCATGCCATGTACCAGAACAAAAAACTGAAAATGTTGCTTAGTGGAAGACTTAAACCTGCACACATGTACAATGTACTCCTAAAAAAGTTAAATAAAAGATAAAAACCTGTGCCGCTAAGGGCTCTTTCACACGGCCGCTCCGCTTGTCCGCAAATCATCCTATTTTTTTGCGGATGATTTGCGGACATAATGTAAGTCAATGGCATTGCGGATGTCAGCGGAATACCATCCGCTGACATCCGATTTTCTTCCTTTCAGTTCTGTTCCGTTTTTTGGAACGGAACAGAACCCTATTTTTCCTCCGTGTAAAAAACGGAAAGGAAGGAAAATCGGATGCCAGCGGTGTCATCCGCTGACATCCGCAATGCCCATAGACTTACATTATGTCCGTATATCATCCGCAAACAGATGGGATGATATGCGGACACACGGAGCGGATGACACAAGTGTCATCTGCTCCGTGAAAAAAAAAGTCCCGCAGCGGATAAGAACAGCGGAGCGGCCATGTGAAAGAGCCCATAATGACAGTTCCCTGCTGTCATAGATCTGTTTGTAAACATAAGACTGGGGATTCTGAGAGATATAATTGACCAAATATTTGGTTGACATCACCCAGGATCCCCAGCTGCTCTATTTACATTACCGCAACAGCCGGGGTACTGTCAGTTAGTAGTTAGAGTTTGGTGGGGCAGCATCATTGATTGGCGCTCATTGTGATTGGCAGTAGATATACACCACTGGGTAAGATTGATATTAGATTTATGTCAGGGAAATTGTTTATTTTTTACATTTTCATCCCATTTCCAACTATCCTTGGTGTCCCTATAACAGGTTTTCAAAGCCCAGGGGGGCAGGAAAGACTGCCCAGCACAGTGATTGGCTATCACAGTGGTCACATGACCAGAAGCTGATCCCACCAGCTCACGATCATTTCTGGGTTACAATGATAGCTCAGTCACTGTGCCGAAGATATTCCTTCTACAAAATCTGGTTTCCTCTTTCTCGGCAGGTGACATGTGAGTCTATGCTATGAGATATCCTTCACTGTGGCTGCAGATGTTAGTGGCATACACTTGGCTAAAAAGTGAGAAATCAAGGGAATATACCAATGACATGAACGCACACTGAAGTGACAACCTTATTGAGGAAATTTCAAGCATACTCCTTCTGGACTGGATGCAAGTTAGTAAGTTAGGTGCATTTATGAAAGGACCAACATCTTTGCTGGGTGAGTTTATTACCAAGCAGCTTGATTATTACTCTGAATTTATGTTTTCCATCCTGACCTTTTAATGTGGATGACCGACAATTGCAAGAGGGAGAACATGTCTTTGCTACTTGATATGTTTTCTGTCATGTATTCTTTTGTTTTGGTCATTTTTTACAGAAGGTAATGAAGAAGAGGAGGATAGCTTTCTGGATTCCTCATGGGGAATCAATTGGCACGAATGTTATTTTCAGAGCATAAAATGTTGGTGCTATGACTGTATACAAGTAAATATTTGTTGCCACCAGATCAGTCTCAGACTCTATATTCCTTTAGGCCAGTGATGGCGAACCTTGGCACCCCAGATGTTTTGGAACTACATTTCCCATGATGCTCAACTACACTGCAGAGTGCATGAGCATCATAGGAAATGTAGTTCCAAAACATCTGGGGTGCCAAGGTTCACCATCACTGCTTTAGGCTGACCATTTACTGTTAGAATATTGAAAGATTCAGTAGAATTAACTGAAACTCTAACAGTGGGAGGCCCTGTTAGGTTGGCAAAGTTGGTTATTCACTTGACTTTTGTCAAAGGAGCCAGACTGAAAATTGTTGGCAAGACAGCTTCCGCAGCCAATCAGCTACAGACACTGTTCAGTTATTCTGAAAACCAGCACTAGCTGCTGTCGGAATACAATAGCTGGCAGGGGGGGATTCATCCATCTATGCTGTTTTTGTGGATGAAGGTTTCTGCTTGATTTTTTTGTTCAGCCTACAGGCTGCTTCTCCTTCTAACATCCAGACACATGCTGGGTGAAAGACAAAACTGTTGGCGGTTACTAAACTGCAGCAGATTAAAATCAGGTCTCCTGTCCAGCGATGTAAAACGGATGGAAAAGGGTTCTCCAGCCTGGTGCATTACCTTTAAGCACCATTTATTATTTCATAAAAGCAATTATTATACTTATACATCTCTGAGGTGATAGCTTTAGGTTTTAAGAAAATCAAAGAGACGCTGATGAAAAATATTCTTTAAAACTATTTTGATAACCTTAATAGGATGCATTTTCTGGAAATGTTTGCTAGACTGGGTAGGAAGACTAAGCGCAGGCCTAATGTAACACCGCTCATGAGGTCAAGAGAAGAAAGTAGTTAATTACCCTCAACTCAAGATGTTATCTAGGGATACGAAAGTTAAGCTTCCACTGTTCTGAAATTAAAATCAGGTCATCCATGCAACCTTAAGTTTGCTTTTAAAATCTTTTATTTCAAATTGCATGTTTTAAAATATTTTCCAGCTTAAACAAATGCAATATATTACACAGAGCTTTATATCAAAAAGAAGAATGAATCCCTCTCAAAATGAGCTCATTGTAAAGTGGGGGAAACATTGGTAAATAGTGCTTTGAGCCAGGCCTTTTTATCCAACATCAGTGCCTGACCTCACAAATGTGCTTCTGGAAGAATGGTCAAACATTCCCATAGACACACTCCTAAACTTTGTGGATAACCTTCCCTGGAATAGTTGAAGCTGTTATAGCTGCAAAGAGTGGGCCAACTCAATATTGCACCCTAAGACTAATGCCTCGTACACAGGCAACGATTATCGGCCGACCGATCGGCTGTCTTTTGTCCAGTGTTGTTGTGTTGGTTGAAATGTGCTCTAGACTGCACACAAATTTTCTCGGCCAACAAAAACCAACTTCAGAAGTGATGTCATGTGCTGGTTTACTTTCCGTGTGTTTTTTCTTCTCTGAGCATGCCCAGTCTTGCTCATCAGATTTTTGTCTGCCGCAATCTGTACTGACTGACGGAAAATCGGCCGTTCTGTTGACGGCCAACAAAAATTTTATAGCCTGCACACCAGATTTTGTTTGGCCGAAAAGTCGGAGTCGGTTGTCGAAAGCATCATACTAACAAGCCGAAAACCGGCCGATCGGATGTTGGCCGAAAATTCACGGCCAACTATCGATGCGTGTGTACGAGGCTTTAGACTGGGATGCCATTAAAGTTCATGTGCATGTAAAGGCAGTTGTCCCAATACTTTTGGTAATATGGTGTATAGTATATATATATATATATATATATTGTGACAGGAAGTCAGGTAAATCTGGGAATGTAGTCACAGGCAGGAGATACATTTCCACCTGATTTAGAAAGTTCACTAATTACTATAGGGTGTTGGCTACAGAGCTAGCCAGCAGGAAGTTGAACAGACTTCTGTTCAGAATGAGGAAATGAAGGCCTCTATAATTTGTCCAAAGGAAGTCCTATTGATTGCTGCCTCCTGTCGCCGTGTGGGCTGGGAGAGGAGGACAGACAGACGTGTGCCTCCCGACGCGTGTGGGCATGGGAGAAGGACTGCTACCTCCTGTCGCCGTGTGGGCTGGGAGAGGAGGACAGACAGATGAGTGCCTACCGACAAGCTGGTGAGCATGGGAGAAGACCCCCTGAAGTGATGTGCGCTAAGGAGGGTAACCAGTTGTGAAGACTTCTCAAGGTAAATAAACAAACTATTTCTATGTGGAAGAAATAAAGGAATGTTTGCCAAGCAAAGAGAAAAACAAAGGGACAGCTTAAATGAACATGTGCTGTGGTGGAGAGATAAAACATGGACTATTGAGAGTCTGCTGTATGACCAGCCAAGTCTGCCCAACAGTAGGTTGGGGACAGACTTCATTAGATAGGTTCCAGTGTGTGAGATGGTAGCCGCCCACAGTGGCAAGGATTTATTTTATTTATGTTTATTTTGGCTGTTTTTGGAGCTTGCAATTGTGTGAAGTAAATTGCATGAATAAATCAGTGTTGTTTGCAACCACTGCTCGGCTATCTCTCTGTGAAAACGTACCCCCAAAGGGGTCATCCACGCCTACCACCGAGCTAATCCCTCACAATATATATATATACTGTATATGTATATATATATATATATATATATATATATATATATATATATATATACTGTATATGTATATATATACACAGGTGCATCTCAAAAAATTTTAATATCATCAAGAAGTTAATTTATTTCAGTAATTCAATTGAAAAAGTGAAACTTATATGTTTTATATAGATGTGTTACACACAGAGTGATTTGTTTCAAGCATTTCTTTCTTTAAAAAAAAAAAAAACAAAATTCAGTATCTCAGAAAATAAGAACATTTTACATAAGACCAATAAAAAAAAGGATTTTTAATACAGAAATGTTGGCTTACTGAAAAGCGTGTCCATGCACAGTATAGTATGTACTCAATACTTCGGGGCTCCTTTTGGATGAATGACTGCATCAATGCAGTGTGACATGGAGGTGATCAGCCTGTGGCCCTGCTGAGGTGTTATGGAAGCCCAAGTTGCTTTGACAGCGGCCTTTCGGTTCTTCTGCATTGTTGGGTCTGGTGTCTCTCAGTCCTGGTGGAAATTGAAATCAGCATCTCCATAAAGTTGGTCAGCAGAGGGAAACATGAAGAATTTCCTGATAGAGGGCTGCACTGACTTTGTTGCCAGCGGTTTAGACATTAACCACTTGCCGACCGCCGCACGACTATCTACGTCGGCGGTCAGCCCCTCACAGGCAAACTAACGTAGGGCTACGTTGCTTGCTTGTGAGGGTCTAGGGAGCGAGCGCGCGCCCCCGGGGAGAATGTCAGGCAGCTTGTGTAAACAAACTGCCTGTCATTCTCCTCGCTGCAAAGACACTGATAAAACGGATCTGGTATGTAGATCCGTTGATCAGTGTCCTTACAGCTAGAGCCACAGCCAATCACAGTAGAAACCACGCCCCTAGGGACACACACAGCCCCTCCCTTCCAAATAAAGTTAACCCCTTCACTACCAGTGTATTTTTACAGTAACAGTGCATATGTATAGCACTGATTACTGTAGAAATGTCACTGGTAACCCCAAAAGTGTCAAAAATGTCAGTCAAGGGTCCGATCTGTCCGCCGCAATGTCGCAGTACCGCAAAAAAAATCGCAGATCGCCGCCATTACGCGTTAAAAAAAAAACAACAAAAATGACAAAAATCTTTCCCTTTGTTAGTAAACGCGATAACTTTTGCGCAAACCAATCAAAATACGCTTTTTGCGATTTTTTTTTACCAAACATAGGTAGCATAAAACAAATTGGCCGAAAATTTTTAAAAATTTTGATTTTTACATTTTTTTTGGGGGGAATTTCATATAAAAAAAATGTGAAAAATATTGCTATTTTTGCAAAATTGACGCTCTTTTTTTGTTTATAGCGCGTGATCAAAAAATCGCACAGGTGATCAAATACCACCAAAAGAAAGCTCTGTTTGTGGGAAAAAAAGGACGTCAAATTCGTTTAGGTACAGCGTCGCACGACCGCGCAATTGTGCGTTAAATTCACGCAGTGCCGAATCGCAAAATACCCCCTGGTCGGAATGGGGGTAAAATCTTCCGGGGCTTAAGTGGTTAATGGCTGTACCACTGACCAGTCACATGACACCGGGGAGGGAAGACGGCTAATTGGGGCCAATTTGGACATTTTCACTTAGGGGTGTACTCACTTTTGTTGCCAGTGGTTTAGACATTAATGGCTGTGTGTTGAGTTATTTTGAGGAGACAGCAAATTTACACTGTTATACAAGCTGTACACTCACTACTTTACATTGTAGCAAAGTGTCATTTCTTCAGAGTTGTCACATGAAAAGATATAATACAATATTTACAAAAATGTGAGGGGTGTACCCACTTTTGTCAGGTACTGTGTATGTGTGTATATATATATATATATATATATATATATATACACACACACTTTTTTTTTCTACTTGTAATTGAGTATTCCTTTAAGGTTTCTTATTGTCCCAATGTCACAGTACACCAGGCCAGATCTACACAAACACACAGCTTTCAAGTCATTTACTGGAAACATATTTACATTCTAGCATTTAGCTGTGGCAGAGACAAGTCTGGCGCTCGCCAAAATTCCGAGGCACCCTCAGGCAAGTGCCTGATTTGCCTAATGCTTGTTAGACTATTTCTGATACACAACAGATGCTGCAGACTTTGCACCTCGCTGTATCTATAACAGCACAAAGGGAACGCACACTTCAGCACTCTCCTGGGTGCTGAATTCTTCAAGTCAGCTCATTCGCTCACCTTAACCCTACCATACAACATCTCCTGTCATTCTCTTAGGGAAGGCACAGATATCTGCCATTGAACTTTAATAATGCAAGACTGCAAATCCTGCCATGCTGGTTCCTGGCACACACAGCTTCTAATTAGCATGCTCTGTACCAGTCATCGCCCCACCGTTTGCTGGTAGCCTTGATCTCAAGGAATTAGACTACGGTTCATATCTACATTCCAGCACCCACTGCCAGCTGAATAATCTTGTATGGCTCTATATATATCTATATGTTCAGATCTCATGTTAGAAGCTTTAGACATGTGTCAGTGTGCCATGTGCTCTGTTCCATGCTGGTATTCATCTGCGCACAGTATGTGTATATTTATTTCTGTCATTTTATGCGCTGTATATGAACAATCTCTCTTTGTGTGCTCTCTGGATGAAGAAAGAATCTGAAGGCTCTATTCACACTGAATTACGTTAAATTATGAGCTGGCGAAGGCACTCAGGACTCGCTTTCATGCCTGTTATCAAATAATATATAGGCTGGGTACAAAAAGCAGAAAGTAAAAATCACTGTGGCCACATGTTGAAAAATACAATGCGAACACATAATGCTATCTCTACTAAAATGATCTTTATTATATCACCAGTAAATAATTAAATTCTCTTATATATTGGATAATATTAGACTGTGCAGTCCTTTAATAGAAATGGCTAAACCGGCTAATAAAGCTTACAGTCTACTTGGGCCGAAAAAAATAATTGGGGCCATATCTCTTGGAAAGTGTATCTAAATCCAAAAAAACAAAAATGTAATATATTGCAGCTTACCTGTCCTTAGATGTGGTGGTTGTGTTATGCCTCGTATACACGCATCGATTATTGGCCGGGAATTTTCGGCCAACGTACGATCGGCCGATTTTCGGCTTGTTAGTATGATGCTTTCGACAACCGACTCCGACTTTTCGGCCGAATAAAATCTGGTGTCCAGGCTATAAAATTTTTGTTGGCCGTCAACACAACGGCCGATTTTCCGTCAGTCAGTACAGATTTCGGCAGACAAAAATCTGATGAGCAAGACTGGGCATGCTCAGAGAAGAAAAAACACATGGAAAGTAAACCAGCACATGACATCACTTCAGAAGTAGATTTTTGTTGGCCGAGAAAATTCGTGTGCAATCTAGGCACATTCCAACCAACAAAACAACTCTGGACAAAAGTCGGACTATCGGTCGGCCAATAATCGTTGCGTGTGTACGAGGCATTAGGGTCTTTTTCAGGCTAAGGTACATTTAGTTCAACTACAGATAAATACCCGTTGATCCTGCTAGAAATCCAGTGTCCTTTTAACCACTTGCTGACCGCCGCAAGTACATATACTGCGGTGGTAAGCCCCGTGCAGGAAAAGTGACGTACCAGTACGTCACTCGCCTGCGAGCCAATAGGGGGCGCTCCCACTCGCTTACTTGGATACCCGCTCGTGTGACTGGTGGACCCGATGTCCGCCGGTCACTCGCGATCATTGGTTGCAGAGGGAGAAAGGCAGGCGGCTAATGTAAACAAAGCCGCTTGTCATTTTCCTTTGTGTAACAGCAGAGATCATACGGTCCTGCTATGTAGGACCGTAGATCTCTGCTGTTACATGAAAAGCCACATCCAATCACAGTTAGAAGCATGCCCCTAGGGACACACTTAACCCCTCCTTCTCCAATAAAGTTAACACCTTCCCTGCCAGTGTCATTTTACAGTAACAGTGCATATGTATAGCACTGATTACTGTAGTAATGTCACTGGTACCCCCAAAAGTGTCCAAAATGTCAGTCAAGGGTCCGATCTGTCCGCCGCAGTGTCGCAGTCCCGCAAAAAAAATCGCAGATCGCCGCCATTACTCGTTAAAAAAAAAAATTACAAAAATCTTTCCCTTAGTTAGTAAACAAATCAAAATACGCTTATTGCAATTTTTTTTACCAAACATATGTAGCAGAAAACAAATTGGCCTGAAATGTTAAAAAAAATTGAATTGACATTTTTTTGGGGAATTTCATGTGAAAAAATGTGAAAAATATTGTTATTTTTGCAAAATTGTCGCTCATTTTTTTGTTTATAGCGCATGATCAAAAAATCGCACAGGTGATCAAATACCACCAAAAGAAAGCTCTGTTTGTGGGAAAAAAAGGACGTCAAATTCGTTTAGGTACAGTGTTGCAGGACCGCGCAATTGTCCGTTAAAGTCACGCAGTGCCGAATCGCAAAATACCCCCTGGTCAGAAAGGGGGTAAAATCTTCCGGGGCTTAAGTGGTTAATGTCTTGTGCAATGTACTGAAAACTTTGTTATCACAGCTATCAGCTGTGAACTATAGAACACTATAAAAAAAGAGAGAGCAGGCTCTGAGACTGCTTTATATATATTAGATCTGCCACACTTATCTCCCTCATGTCCCCCTTGAAGGCTGTCTGTTTGTTCCACTCCTTCAACTCCCGGATCAGGTGTTTGCGGGCGCTACCTGGGGGTTGCACAGGTCTCTCATCCCGGCTCAGCCAATGTGAGTACTTATCCGCCTTTAGGTCCATTTTAAAATAAAATTTTATGATTACTGCATTGTATTTTGATACTATGTTGTATTATATTTATAGACCAAAAACGCATCTGCTCTTGAAGAAGTGAGTCAAATCTCAGGAAATGCATTGAGCCTCAAGATGTTTATGCACCAATATGCAATTCATACTGCTACCTATATGTATACTTTTTTTATTTTACTGTTTGATCCTGTCTACTGTGTATTGTATGACAAAATAAAATGCAGTATTTATGGCCTACGGTACCCACCTCATTTAAAGTCCCATGGGCCTTTTTCTTTTTATAGAACACTATAGAACACCTCTAACCTTAGTAAACTAGATGAAAGGGAGAGTTATCTGTAGTTCAGATAAGGAGAGATATAGATATGGTAATATCTTACAGAGGGTTATAACCTGGGCATTAGGTCTTTTTTGTTAAAGCTTATTTAAATGCAAAAGCAAAAATCTCATATTGCAGCTTACCAGTCCTTGTGGTGGTTTCATCACATTTATTTCAGGCTTTTTTTCCCATTCTTTTCACCTTGCAATTCTGCCAATAACACATTTCCTATCCAAAGGTGACAACACTCACTCACTAGAGAGATACAAACTCACCCTAGCTCTACCGCATAGTGAAATGAATATGCAACTGAGTGTTGGTGCTCAGGCTGCAGCGTCCAGATGCATGCAATTGCTTCCAAGTAACAAGAAAAGCCGGCACACAAATCCTTCCTTTTGATGCTAATGTGTTTCGGCCATAGCCTTACTCATAGCAACTATGAGAAAGGCTACAGCCGAAACGCGTTAGCATTTTAACATGTTGTACACTGCTGTCTTGCTGGAATAAATCTCATCAAAAGAAAGCATTCATGCACCAGCTTTTCTTGTTACTTGGGAACACTCACTCACTGTACTGTATCTATGGAGGAACAGCATTGTCACCCCAGGCGGTTTTTCTAAATTTGGATTACATATACCTCACCCTTTCCTCATCTGTATCACAAAGAGGGATGCTGCTATGTAGTTCAGAGAAGATAGCTGAGAAAGCGGATAACATTAATCATCAGTGCAGTCCATGAGGAGTTACGAGGACTTAAAGTGATATTAAACCCTATTTTTTTTTTAAATATTAGCTGATGGCATCCAAACTTAAATATTACAGTATGTAGTCATGTTTTTGGAATTGTGCCTTTTTTGTTGTCCATCTTGTCCATCAAGTGTCTCCTCTAAATGAAGGCTAACTAGCCAGCAGGTAAGGAGGCACCCATGCACACAAGCTTCCAGGTGGGGCTGTGTGCATCCATTTAACCGCTTGCCGACCGCCGCAAGTAGATATACTGCGGCGGTCAGCCCCGGCCAGGCAAAGTGATGTATACATACGTCACTAGCCTGTGACCGGTTTGTGAGCCAATAGCGGGCGGGCGCGCGCCCGCCCCGACTCGTTCACTGAGGAGTCCGCGCGTGTGACCGGCGGACCCGATGTCCGCCGGTCACACTACGATCGTCGGTAGAGAGGGAGAAAGGCGGGCGGCTTATGTAAACAAGCCGCCTGTCATTCTCCCCTGTGTAAAAATGGAGATCAGACGGTTCTACTATGTAGAACCCTTGATCTCTGTTTTTACAATAGTAGACCTGTCCCACTACAGTTAGAATCATGCCCCTAGGACACACTTAACCCCTCCCTCTCCAATACAGTTAACCCCTTCCCTGCCAGTGTCATTTTTACAGTAACAGTGCATATGTATAGCACTGATTACTGCAGTAATGTCACTGGTAACCCCAAAAGTGTCAAAAATGTCAGTCAAGGGTCCAATCTATCCGCCGCAATGTCGCAGTCCCGCAAAAAAAAATCGCAGATTGCCGCCATTACTCGTTAAAAAAAAAAACACCAAAAATGACAAAAATCTTTCCCTTTGTTAGTAAACGCGATAACTTTTGCGCAAACCAATCAAAATACGCTTTTTGCGATTTTTTTTTTTTACCAAACATATGTAGCATAAAACAAATTGGCCGAAAATGTTAAAAAATTTAGATTTTTACATTTTTTTTTTTTTGGGAATTTCATATAAAAAATGTGAAAAATATTGTTATTTTTGCAAAATTTACGCTATTTTTTTGTTTATAGCGCATGATCAAAAAATCACACACGTGATCAAATACCACCAAAAGAAAGCTCTGTTTGTGGGAAAAAAAGGACGTGAAATTCGTTTAGGTACAGCGTCGCATGACCGCGCAATTGTCCGTTAAAATCACGCAGTAAAAAAATGGCAAAAAACCCCCTGGTCAGGAAGGGGGTAAAATCTTCCAGGGCTTAAGTGGTTAAACATACAGCCCACAGCAAGCCATGCCCCTGATCCCTCATCCCAACAAACTGACAGGCACCTACCTATGGCTCTCATACCCTTATGGTCTCTATACAGAACTTCAGGGAATGGGGCTGATCGTCTCGATGACAAAGTGCAGTAGGTAAATGTTTAGGGACAGTAGAGGGGTTGTAAATGCATTGGGGCATTTTTTTTTTTACTTATTGTTATGAATGTTGTAGGGCAGGGGTGTCCAACCTTTTTACTTTCCTGTGCAACATTGGAAGAAGAGGAATTGTCTAGGGCCACACATAAATAGACTAATAATAAGGATAGTTGATGAGCAGAAAAAGTCAGTTAAGCAAGTCAATGATCACTGATATAGACAATATAACCATCTAAATAATAAAACTTAATTTTTTTGGTAATATTTTTTTATTATAAAAGTGAAAAAGGGCAACATAAAACTACTGCAACATTTGACACTGTATTTGATGAACTAACACATCCAGGGCCGCTGATAGGGGGGGACCACCAGCCCTCTTGTAGGGGGCCCTAGCACACAGGGGGGCCCACACAGAGAGGGGGATTCGTGATGGACAATAAATACAGAAATCTTCTTCCAGCACCTGAATCTGATTTGTCCCTCTCCCTGCTATCAGCTTTTATCTGTTGAGAAAGAGACAGTCGTCCCTCACTAATCCCCTCCCTGTGTGTGGCCCCCCCTCCCAGCACTTATCTCTGCTCAGGAGTTTATTTGTAAATTGTAACTTTGTTTCTCTCTCTCTCTGTCTCTCTGATCACTGAGCTCCAACTGCCCAGCCCAGGGGTCTTCAAACTATGGCCCTCCAGTTGTTCAGGAACTACAATTCCCATCATGCCTAGTCATGTCTGTGAATGTCAGAGGTTTCCAAAGCCTCATGGGATGTGTAGTTCCACAACAGCTGGAGGGCCGTAGTTTGAGGATCCCTGGCCCAGTCTGTATATTTTTCTCATCTCATCTTCTTTTTTATTTAACATAGTTTTTTTTTTTTAGATTTAGCAGGAATTATGCGAGTTATGTTATATTTGTGTCTGATAATAGTGATTTTGCTGTAATTTTAGCTAAATATATCTTTAATATTTTCTTGGGGGGGCCCTGCCAGGTAGTCTGTATGGGGCCCCGTGATTTCTAACAGCAGCCCTGAACACATCAATATTGGGTTCCATGGATGTAGTAGCAATTCTCAATGAATTCTCATGATGTTCATCAAAAATGGTGGTTCTAATTTTGCCCTTCATGTGCTTCATCTTTAAAAATAGTTACTCACAAATATAGGTGCTGCCGAAAACTTATGACATGAATAAGGTGTGCTTGTGAAAAGTAAGGTTTTTTTCTTTGGGAAGAGAAAACATATAAAAGTCTAGTAAAGAGAGATTGTCAATAGAGATGTATAGAACTGTTCGCCGGCGAACAGTTCCCGGCGAACTTAGCATGTTCGCGTTCGCCGCTGCCGGCGAACATATGCGATGTTCGGTCCGCCCCCCATAAGACATCATTGAGGCAAACTTTGACCCTGAACTTTACAGTCAGCAGACACATTTCCAGCCAATCAGCGTACCTCCCTCCCACACCCTCCCACCTCCTATAAATAAGCAAGGGCAGCATCCATCTTAGATCATTCTGAAGCAGTGTGTGTAGTGAGAATAGGGAGAGAGCTGCTGCTGCTGCTGCTGCTGTTAAGCTAGGGACAGTTAGTCAGTGTTCCTGGTCTTGCAGTGTTCTTGGTCCACTACTGCTGTAATATCAGCACCCCAAAAAGCCCTTCTAAGGGCTGGTATTTGTGGTTTTTTTTTTATATATATATATATATATATATATATACCTAGCGTCCCCAAAAGCCCTTTTAAGGGCTGGTAATTGAGTTGTTTCTTCATATATATATATATATCTATATCTATCTAGTGTCCCCAAAAGCCCTTTTAAGGGCTGGTAATTGAGGATTTTTTTATTTTTATATATATACATATATATATATATATAGTGTCCCCAAAAGCCCTTTCAAGGGCTGGTAAGGTAATAGATTTTTTTCTTTATATATATATATATATATATATATATATCTATTGTACACTGCAGTTGCCTGCCCGCTGTGTGTGAGAGGCCACAGACCTACCACAGACTGTACTGTGTGCACACCACACTCATTTCGGGTGGCACAGGCACAGTACCTGGCATTTTAAAAAATATTTTTTTTTTCTCTGTCATAATTGCAGTGAGTGCTGTGTCAGGTCCACAGAGTGCACTGTACCCACTGCAGTGCACTGCCCACCACTGATATATATACGTTGGCACAGCATCTTGTTGCAATAAATTGAAAAAAAAAATATTTTTTATTATTGCAGTTGCCTGGGCTGCCAGTGACTGTCAGGTCCACAGAGTGTACTGTGCCCACTGCAGTGCCACTGTGTGCCCACCCACCACTGATATATAAGGTGGCACAGCAGCTTGCAAAGTAAAAAAAATATATATATTTTTTTAAATTGCAGTTGCCTGGGTGCCAGTGACTGCTGTCAGGTCCACAGAGAGTGTACTGTGCCACTGCCCACCCACCACTGATATATAAGGTGGCACAGCAGCTTGCAAAGTAAAAAAAATATATATATTTTTTTAAATTGCAGTTGCCTGGGTGCCAGTGACTGCTGTCAGGTCCACAGAGAGTGTACTGTGCCACTGCCCACCCACCCACCACTGATATATAAGGTGGCACAGCAGCTTGCAAAGTAAAAAATATATATATATTTTTTTAAATTGCAGTTGCCTGGGTGCCAGTGACTGCTGTCAGGTCCACAGAGAGTGTACTGTGCCACTGCCCACCCACCACTGATATATAAGGTGGCACAGCAGCTTGCAAAGTAAAAAAATATATATATATTTTTTAAATTGCAGTTGTCTGGGTGCCAGTGACTGCTGTCAGGTCCACAGAGAGTGTACTGTGCCACTGCCCACCCACCACTGATATATAAGGTGGCACAGCAGCTTGCAAAGTAAAAAAAAATATATATATTTTTTAAATTGCAGTTGCCTGGGTGCCAGTGACTGCTGTCAGGTCCACAGAGAGTGTACTGTGCCACTGCCCACCCACCACTGATATATAAGGTGGCACAGCAGCTTGCACTCATAGTACAACAGTAACAACACATTAAAATAAAAATGACAGGCAGAGGCAGGCCACCCCGCAAGGGCCGTCGTGGTCGTGGTGCTGTGATTTCCTTAGGCTCTAGAATAATGCCCAGTGTTCAGAGGCCACCACAGCCCCTGAACTCAAAAAATTCTGAGGCCATAGTTGACTGGCTTACACAGGACACCCAATCGTCTACAGCTTCCGCTCGGAACCTTAATGCACCATCCTCCTCCAGCTCAGCTTCGGGCACCTCTCAATTTACCACTCGCCAGCCCGCCGGCACCACCACCAACACTAGCACCACAGCCGCTTCACTTGATCCGTCAGAGGAGTTATTTTCACATCAGTTTGAAGAAATAAGTGATGCGCAACTATTAGTGCCAGAGGATGTAGATAACGGGGATATGTCTCAGTCAGGCAGCATTATACACATGGACGTACATTGTGATGATGATGATGTTGTACCTGCTGCTGCTGCCTTTGCTGAGTTGTCAAGTGAAGCGGCTGATGATGACGATGTGTCTGTGGATGTCACCTGGGTGCCTGCTCGAAGAGCAGAAGAAGAGGGGGAAAGTTCAGATGGGGAGACAGAGAGGAGGAGGAGACGAGTTGGAAGCAGGGGGAGGAGGTCATCGCAAGGAGCTAGTGGCGCAGTCAGACAGCATGTAGATTCGGCACCCGGGGTCAGCCAGACAGCACGCCAATCAACGCAAGCTGTTGCCACCACCAGAATGCCGTCCTTGCAAAGCTCAGCAGTGTGGCATTTTTTTTGTGTGTCTGCCTCTGATATCAGCGATGCCATTTGTAACCTGTGCCAAAAGAAACTGAGTCGTGGGAAGTCCAACACCCACCTAGGTACAACTGCTTTGCGAAGGCACATGATCTCACATCACAAACGCCTATGGGATCAACACATGAGTAAAAGCAGCACACAAACTGAAAGCCACCATCCTCCTCCTGGTCCAGCATCTTCAGCCACGTCAACCACTGCTGTCCTCCATGCCCCCTATCAACAACCCGCCCCTCCGCCTCTCACCTTCAGCAGTTCCTGCTCGTCACCTGCCCACAGTCAGGTGTCTGTGAAGGAAATGTTTGAGCGCAAAAAGCCAATCTCGCAGAGTCACCCCCTTGCCCGGCGTCTGACAGCTGGCTTGTCGGAACTCTTAGCCCGCCAGCTTTTACCATACAAGCTGGTGGAGTCTGAGGCCTTCAAAAAATTTGTCGCTATTGGGACACCGCAGTGGAAGGTACCCGGCCGAAATTATTTTTCACAAAAGGCAATCCCCAACCTGTACTCTATTGTGGAAAAAGAAATCATGTCACGTCTGGCACACAGTGTTGGGGCAAGGGTCCATCTGACCACTGATAGCTGGTCTGCAAAGCACGGTCAGGGCAGGTATATAACGTACACTGCGCATTGGGTAAACCTGCTGGCGGCTGCCAAGCATGGAATGCGTGGCTCTGCTGCAGAGGAGTTGGTGACACCGCCACGACTTGCAGGCAGGCCTGCTGCCACCTCCTCTACTCCTCCTACTCCATCCTCTTTGCTAACCTCCTCGGCTGAGTCCTCTTCTGCTGTTGCGTCTTGCTCCACACCAACTGCACCCCCCCAGCTCCCCAGGGGCTATTCCACATGCCGGATACGACAGTGTCACGCTGTCTTGGGGTTGACTTGCCTGAAAGCAGAGAGTCACACCGGACCAGCACTACTGTCCGCCCTGAATGCACAGGTGGATCAGTGGCTGACCCCGCACCAACTGGAGATCGGCAAAGTGGTGTGTGACAACGGGAGCAATTTGTTGGCGGCATTGAATTTGGGCAAGTTGACACATGTGCCGTGCATGGCACATGTGTTGAATCTGATTGTGCAACGTTTTGTGCAGAAGTACCCAGGCTTACAGGACGTCCTCAAGCAGGCCAGGAAGGTGTGTGGCCATTTCAGGCGTTCCTACACGGCCATGGCGCACTTTGCAGATATTCAGCGGCGAAACAACATGCCAGTGAGGCGCTTGATTTGCGACAGCCCGACACGTTGGAATTCAACACTGCTAATGTTCGACCGCCTGCTCCAACAAGAAAAAGCGGTCAACGAGTATTTGTATGACCGGGGTGCTAGGACAGCCTCTGCGGAGCTGGGTATTTTTTTGCCACGCTACTGGACGCTCATGCGCAATGCCTGTAGGCTCATGCGTCCTTTTGAGGAGGTGACAAACCTAGTGAGTCGCACTGAAGGCACCATCAGCGACATCATCCCATATGTTTTTTTCCTGGAGCGTGCCCTGCGAAGAGTGCTGGATCAGGCCGTAGATGAGCGTGAAGAGGAAGAGGAAGAGTTGTGGTCACCATCACCACCACCAGAAACAGCCTTACCATCGATTGCTGGACCTGCGGCAACACTGGAAGAGGAGTGTGAGGAAGAGGAGTCAGAGGAGGAATGTGGCTTTGAGGAGGAGGAACACCAACCACAGCAGGCATCCCAGGGTGCTCGTTGTCACCTATCTGGTACCCGTGGTGTTGTACGTGGCTGGGGGGAAGAACACACCTTCAATGACATCAGTGAGGACGAGGAATTGGACATGAGTAGCTCGGCATCCAACCTTGTCCAAATGGGGTCTTTCATGCTGTCATGCCTGTTGAGAGACCCTCGTATAAAAAGGCTGAAGGAGAACGACCTGTACTGGGTGGCCACGCTACTAGACCCCCGGTATAAGCAGAAAGTCTGTGACATGTTACCCAATTACCGGCAGTCGCAAAGGATGCAGCAGCTACAAAATAAGTTAAAAACTATGCTCTACACAGCGTATAAGGGTGATGTCACAGCACAACGGGAATCCAACAGGGGAAGAGGTGAAAGTAATCCTCCTCCTACCACCACAACCACGCCGGCAAGGACAGGACGCTTTACAGACGTCTTGTTGATGGAGGACATGCGGAGCTTTTTTAGTCCTATGCATCGCCACAGCCCTTCGGGGTCCACCCTCAGAGAACGACTCGACCGACAGGTAGCAGACTACCTTGCCTTAACTGCAGATATCGACACTCTGAGGAGCGATGAACCCCTTGACTACTGGGTGTGCAGGCTTGACCTGTGGCCTGAGCTATCCCAGTTTGCCATTGAACTTCTGGCCTGCCCCGCTTCAAGTGTGCTGTCAGAAAGGACCTTCAGCGCAGCAGGAGGTATTGTCACTGAGAAGAGAAGTCGCCTAGGTCAAAAAAGTCTTGATTACCTCACGTTTATTAAGATGAATGAGGCATGGATCCCGAAGGGACTGACAGTGGGGGATGCATTTGACTAAAAAAGGCCTGGTGATGACTGAGATGCCTTGGCCTAAAAATGGTCCACACGCTGCTGTATATAATCATTCTCTGCATGCCGGATGACTTACGTGACGTCTCCGCCACCAACTACGGTTCAAGCAGCAATGTTTTAGTGCACTTTCTGCCTTAAAACCTCAATTTTTCAGGCCGCTGCTACAGCAGCGGCTGCAACAATACCTACTTTTTCATGCATGTGTACATGCCTAATTTTTCTGGCCTCTGGTGCTACACTGTGGCTGCAAAAAAACAAAAAACAAAAAAAAAGGCACATACATGTGTCAATTCCCCTTCGTGATCGTTACCTTGTCGTGGTGAAGGGGCTTGCGTATCACAATGAAGCGATCACCTCTAGGATTGTGTTGGCACACCCCAGATGATAAGGTCGTTGCTTCATTGTGTACAGACCAAAAGCGATCCGCAGGATAATTTTTCATAAAAAAAAACATTCATTTTCTTTCATTCTTTCTGCGGAGCTGGGTATTTTTTGGCCGCGTTACTGAATGCTCATGAACAATGGCTGTAGGCTCATGCGTCCTTTTGCGGAGATGACAACCCTGGTGGTCAGTCGAACCCAAGGCAACATCATCGACCTCATCCCATATGCGTTTTTTCTGGAGCGTGCCCTGCGAAGAGTACTGGATCAGGCTGTAGATGAGCATGAAGAGGAAGAGTTGTGGTCCTCATCACCACCAGAAGCAGCCTTGTCGTTGTCAATTGCTGGACCTGTGGCAACGCAGAGAGAGGAGTCTGAAGAAGAGAAGTCAGAGGAGGAAGGTGGCTTTGAGGAGGTGGAATACCAGCCACAGCAGGCGTCCCAGGGGGCTTGTTCTCACCTTTCGGGGACCCTTGGTGTTGTATGTGGCTGGGTGGAGGAAGAGACCTTCAATGATGTCAGTGAGGACAAGGAACGGGACATGGCTAGCTTGGTATCCAACCTTGTGCAAATTGGGAGTTTGCGGTTGTGCAAATGGACTGACTGACTGTTAAACGGGGAGTTTGGTCTGTCAGAGTTTGGTCTGTCACTGTGAAGCGGGCAACGGGCGTAACCCTTACACTACTTGACCGATAAAACATCATACCTGATCGTATTCACACACTGGATGTTTTAGTGCTGGTTTACACTGCCGCTACCACTAAAGTAGCGTCGCTTCCAGTGCGACTTTGGCGCGACTTAGCGCGACTTTGGCGCGACCTCATCGCGAGGTGACTTTTTATTTGGCCAATCACAATATCATGTTTTGTTACCGTCACCTAATTTCCTTTTCCTGTTTTTTGTTTTACATATTTCCCCATGTGTGCAGTGTTGTCTGTGTCATAGCTCAACTGATAGGCATGTTTGCCTTGGCATATCATATTTCAGCTTGCCAGAAAGAAAAAAAGACAGCTGGAAAGACACTGCATTAGTTTTCTACTAAAAATCATAAGAAAAATGCTGTTTTTTAGGGGTTCTGGACATGCTACAGATCTGAAACTTGACAGGTACACTTTTGTGACCCCCCAGACACTAAATACAAAAAATGACATGCCTGCCTAAAAAAATGCCCGATAAATGCCTGCAAGAGAAAAAGACAGCCGCAGAGAAGCCGTATTCCTGAAAATATAAGAAAAATGCTGTTTTTTAGGGGTTCTGGACATGCTACAGATCTGAAACTTGACAGGTACACTTTTGTGACCCCCCAGACACTAAATACAAAAAATGACATGCCTGCCTAAAAAAATGCCCGATAAATGCCTGCAAGAGAAAAAGACAGCCGCAGAGAAGCCGTATTCCTGAAAATATAAGAAAAATGCTGTTTTTTAGGGGTTCTGGACATGCTACAGATCTGAAACTTGACAGGTACACTTTTGTGACCCCCCCAGACACTAAATACAAAAAATGACATGCCTGCCTAAAAAAATGCCCGATAAATGCCTGCAAGAGAAAAAGACAGCCGCAGAGAAGCCGTATTCCTGAAAATATAAGAAAAATGCTGTTTTTTAGGGGTTCTGGACATGCTACAGATCTGAAACTTGACAGGTACACTTTTGTGACCCCCCAGACACTAAATACAAAAAATGACATGCCTGCCTAAAAAAATGCCCGATAAATGCCTGCAAGAGAAAAAGACAGCCGCAGAGAAGCCGTATTCCTGAAAATATAAGAAAAATGCTGTTTTTTAGGGGTTCTGGACATGCTACAGATCTGAAACTTGACAGGTACACTTTTGTGACCCCCCAGACACTAAATACAAAAAATGACATGCCTGCCTAAAAAAATGCCCGATAAATGCCTGCAAGAGAAAAAGACAGCCGCAGAGAAGCCGTATTCCTGAAAATATAAGAAAAATGCTGTTTTTTAGGGGTTCTGGACATGCTACAGATCTGAAACTTGACAGGTACACTTTTGTGACCCCCCAGACACTAAATACAAAAAATGACATGCCTGCCTAAAAAAATGCCCGATAAATGCCTGCAAGAGAAAAAGACAGCCGCAGAGAAGCCGTATTCCTGAAAATATAAGAAAAATGCTGTTTTTTAGGGGTTCTGGACATGCTACAGAGCTGAAACTTGACAGGTACACTTTTGTGACCCCCCAGACACTAAATACAAAAAATGACATGCCTGCCTAAAAAAATGCCCGATAAATGCCTGCAAGAGAAAAAGACAGCCGCAGAGAAGCCGTATTCCTGAAAATATAAGAAAAATGCTGTTTTTTAGGGGTTCTGGACATGCTACAGATCTGAAACTTGACAGGTACACTTTTGTGACCCCCCCAGACACTAAATACAAAAAATGACATGCCTGCCTAAAAAAATGCCCGATAAATGCCTGCAAGAGAAAAAGACAGCCGCAGAGAAGCCGTATTCCTGAAAATATAAGAAAAATGCTGTTTTTTAAGGGTTCTGGACATGCTACAGATCTGAAACTTGACAGGTACACTTTTGTGACCCCCCAGACACTAAATACAAAAAATGACATGCCTGCCTAAAAAAAATGCCCGATAAATGCCTGCAAGAGAAAAAGACAGCCGCAGAGAAGCCGTATTCCTGAAAATATAAGAAAAATGCTGTTTTTTAGGGGTTCTGGACATGCTACAGATCTGAAACTTGACAGGTACACTTTTGTGACCCCCCAGACACTAAATACAAAAAATGACATGCCTGCCTAAAAAAATGCCCGATAAATGCCTGCAAGAGAAAAAGCCAGCCGCAGAGAAGCCGTATTCCTGAAAATATAAGAAAAATGCTGTTTTTTAGGGGTTCTGGACATGCTACAGATCTGAAACTTGACAGGTACACTTTTGTGACCCCCCAGACACTAAATACAAAAAATGACATGCCTGCCTAAAAAAATGCCCGCTAAATGCCTGCAAGAGAAAAAGCCAGCCGCAGAGAAGCCATATTCCTGAAAATATAAGAAAAATGCTGTTTGTTAGGGGTTCTGGACATGCTACAGAGCTGAAAATTGACAGGTACACTTTTTAGACCCCCCAGACACTAAATACAAAAAATGACATGCCTGCCTAAAAAAATGCCCGCTAAATGCCTGCAAGAGTAAAAGCCAGCCGCAGAGAAGCCATATTCCTGAAAATATAAGAAAAATGCTGTTTTTTAGGGGTTCTGGACATGCTACAGAGCTGAAACTTCACAGGTACACTTTTTAGACCCCCCAGATGCTAAATCCAAAGAAATTTTTTATTTTTATTTTTTTTTAATTTTTCCAATAATTGGCTCTCTATCAAAAAATTATAATTTTTAAGAACTTTTTTTTGCGTGATCCCTCTCCGGCATGCCACAGTCCAGGTGTTAGTCCCCTTGAAACAACTTTTCCATCACTATTGTGGCCAGAAAGAGTCCCTGTGTGTTTTAAAATTCGCCTGCCTATTGAAGTCTATGGCGGTTCGCCCGGTTCGCCGGTTCGCGAACATTTGCCGATGTTCGCGTTCGCCGTTCGCGAACCGCGAATTTTAGGTTCGCGACATCACTAATTGTCAATTATTTCTTCAACCGCATGTGTTCAGTAAGAGTAAATGCATTTTTTACAAAAAAAAAAAATTCAAAAGAAAGTCAACATTTTTCAGTAAGTTTATCATTTTGTGTTGGGCTCCGTTCATAGCCGTCTTGGGCCACATGTGCCCTGTGGGCCACAGGTTGGACACCCCTGAATTAGGGTGAAAAAAGATAAGCCTTTAGTACTACTTTAACCACTTCTGGACCAGAAGGATTTGCCCTCTTAATGACCAGTTCATTTTTTGCGATACGGCACTGCGATATTTTACCTGACAATTGCGCAGTTGTGCAAAGTGGTACACTAAAAAAATGTATGTTTTTTTTCCCCACAAACAGAGCTTTCTTTTGGTGGTATTTGATCACCTATGCGATTTTTATTTTTTGCGCTATAAACAAAAAAAGAGCAACAATTCTGAAAAAAAAAAAATTTACTAGTAATGACAGCGTCGTTGCAGCGGACAGATCGGACCCCTAACTGACATTTTTGACACTTTTGAGGGGAACCAGTGACATTACTACAGTAATCAATGCTAAAAATATGCATTGCTACTGTAATAATGACACTGGCAGGGAGGGGGTTAACACCAGGGGCGATTAAAGGGTTAAATGTGTCCCTAGAGGGTGCTTTCTAACTGTGGGGGGGGGGGCTTGCTGCATGAACACAGAGACCTGTGTTCCTAAATAGAAGGAACACAGGATCTCTGTGTTTATTACAGAAAGAACAGCAGTCTGCTGTGTTTACAATGGCAGACCGCCGTTCTGTCTCAACGGGGAGTGATCACGGGTGTCCGGTGGCAATCGCGGCCGCCAGACCTGCTGATTAGCTTCCCCTGTGGCAAATGGGCACGCGAGTGCTCGCCTGCTAGCGGTCCTGCAAAGCGACATACAGGCATGTCGTTTCATGGGACAGAACCCACCTGCCGCCGTAAAACTATGGTGGCTGGTCGGCAATTTAAAAGTTAAAAAGCAAAACAAATGTAGCTACCCCATCTATGGACTTTTAAATTGCAACATAATACATTTTTGTGCTTAGATTTTTTTGGAATAGAGTACAGTTTATTTTACAAGAATGTTTAAAAGAGATATTAAACTTCCCATTGACTTAGAAGACCAGTATTTTAATAGAGATTGATTAGGCCATTATACCAGGCTGTTCCCTTTACTAGTAGGGTATGAAAGCTTGGTACAATTGGATACTGGAGCAGATATGGGTTTTGGATTGGTTTTAATTTAGAAGGGTATTGATATCTAAAAATGTAGCTGTCTTTGTTTAGCAACAAGCCATTATTTCTCACCTTTATTTAATTACCAGCACCACTTATTGACCAGTATGCTCATAAAGTACACACATTTGTTTCTGAGAGGCTGGGGATTACATTGATAAAAAATGGGGCTAAGTAAACATAATAAAGTTATTATAGCCACCATGTCCAGCCTGCCATGACAAATGACCGGCAGAATCTGATTAGAATGAGCAATAGCTCTTTTTTCCTTCCCTCCAGTTTTTATTCACAAGGTTTAATATGGATGTAACTTTATTAAATACTTTGTTATACCTTAATATGGAGGTTTGGCCCAACTCAAAATAACTTGTCACTGGAAAGGATGAAATATATTATGAAGTTATCAGCAAGTGCACACAACATAAACTAGCTCATGTATTCACGAGCTGCAATCAATATGTCCTTCTACTGTAAATGACCCATTTATATAATGAACAACTACTAATTGCTTAGTGCATAAACTTAGATCAGGCACGCAGCCAGTGCAGAGTGGATAGGGGCAAAAGCTTTATTGACAGGTGAGATGAGTACAAAATATACAAGCTGCAAAGCCATGTTCCTTCTGTATTATAGTGCTTATGTTTTTTAAATGATTGCACTTGTCAATAAGAGGCTTCAAGGACAACTAACATAAGTGCAACTGTAGAGTCTACATTAAAAAAAAAATCTTACTTTGAATGTTTCAAAAATAAAAAAAAAACAAAAAACAGTTTTTACTAAAATCCTCACCCTGAATTTGAAATTTTCCCATGCAGAGAATGTGCTTTGCTGGTTTTCAGTAATAGGCAGCCTCACTAAGCGCACTTCCTGTGAGCCTAGGCTATCATGGACACACCTGCTGGGGGTGTGGCATCTTGCAGCCTAGGCTCACAGTGCGTCTAGACTGTGAGGGGCTCATTAGTTAGAGGAAGAAGAAGGCCCCATGATATTGCTTTTTTTTTTCCAGGAAAATAGTGGAGGAGTGGACTTTATGCTTTATGGAATGGTGGGGGAAGGGGGTGCCTTAAGAGTCCGGGTTGGGTTTAAAGACAAAGAAATCACCACTTTGTTAAACAGCTACTACTAAAAAAAAAAAAAAAAAAAAAAACAAGTGTATATTTAAAGAGAAACTTTAATAGTATGTGTAATTTTATTTTTTTTAATTTTTATTTTGTTGGGGTTTTTTTGTAAGTTAAATTGTTGTTTGTATAATTATGTTTCACTCTCTGCTATTGTCAACAGTAGGCTCTATAATGTTTAGCCATGGATCAAAAAATGGATAACACCTATTAACGCATTACACAGATGTGAATTAACACTACTGAGCTCAATGCCTAACCTGTGTACATGGGCTGAGTTGCATTTAAACATGTACATATAAAGGATAAGTTCAACTTCTATAACATATTACATGATACTGTATCTAGAGTGTAACATGTAATCCCCCCCCCCCACACCGAGTCCCTGATCGTGTCATTCATTCACAGATTTCTGTGAATAGGGGAACTACAACTACCATCATCCATTGCAGTTGACGGCTTATAGCTCTCAATGAACTACAAGGGTGCTTATGAGCACTCTAGGTAGTTCATTGATGGTTCCTGACATTCTGTAACTGCTTGCCGGTATGAGGAAGTGCAGACTGCTACACCGACAGTCTGTAAGAGCCTGAGAATGCATCTGTGATCTGCTGATTGTTGGAACAATGCTCTGCAGGCTCCTAATACAATAATAAAAAAAAATACACATTTTATTACCTGCAAAAAGATGTGCATTTATTTATCTTTATTTATTTTTTTTTACAAAAGGCGAACTTATCCTTTAGATGTATAGGTGTGAATGAGCTCTACATTTTAGATCTGATCTCTGAAATAAAGGAAGAGTCACTGTGAGGAGTTACTGCTGATGAGTCATTGAGCTCTGTAAGCAATAGCTTAGTTCCTCATAGAAGATAACTAAGAGCTTTAAAAATGGTAGATAATAATCCTAATGCTCCTCATTCTGGTTCAAAACTGGGAAGCATAAAACATATGCTAAAAGTTTAGCCTGGATTCCTGACCTTTAAGAATAAAGAAAAAAATGGTGTACAATAGGGATGGGCGAACGGTTCGGTCCGAGCATGAGTTCGAGCCGAACATTGGCTGTTCGCTCATTCGACGAACACCCAAATTATCGGGGCCTTCCAATGTTTTTTGGGCCCACCAAATAACCACAATGCACAGTGCATTGGAAGCCCTGATTGGCTGAAGCAATGAAAGCTTTGCTCAATCAGGACACAGAGCACTATCAGAGCCATGATTGGAGAAAGTAATCATGGCTCATTGCTCTTAGTCCCACCCCACACTATCAAAGTATTCTTTCAATAGCAGCCATTTGTAGTGTGATATCAGTGTGGAGAGAGATAGAACAGGGCTCTGTTCAGTGCTACTAGAGAGTTAGAGTGCTGTGGTGTGCAATTCTGATTCTATTGTCAGTGTAGAATATCAGTTTATTGTGAATCTAGTGATAGTTCAGTCAGTGTGAGTGTAGTAAACGTTCATTTTTATTTTAGGGTGAATCTAGTAGGGTGGGTGACTGGCTGGCACCCTGTGGTGGGTGGCTGGCTTGCTGGCACCCTGTGGTGGATGGCTGGCTGGCTGGCTGGCACTCTGTGGTGTGTGGCTGGCTGGCACCCTGTGGTGGGTGGCTGGCTGGTACAGGGCCTGTGGGCGGCTGGCTGGTACAGTGCCTGTGGCTGGCTGGTACAGGGCCTGTGGGTTGCTGACTGGCACTCTGTCTGTGGGTGGATGGCTGTCTGGCAACCTGTGGTGTGTGTGGCTGGCTGGCTGGCACCCTGTGGTGGGTGGCCGGCTGGCACAGGCCTGTGGGTGGCTGGCTGGTACAGTGCCTGTGGCTGGCTGGTACAGGGCCTGTGGGTTGCTGGTTGGCACCCTGTCTGTGGGTGGGTGGCTGTCTGGCACCCTGTGGTGGGTGGGTGACTGGCACAGGGGCTGTGGGTGGCTGGCTGGTACAGGGCCTGTGGGTGGCTGGCTGGTACAGTCCCTGTGGGTGGCTGGCTGGTACAGGGCCTGTGGATGTGGGTGGCTGGCTGGTACCGGGCTGCTGTGGGAGGGTGTATGGCTGTGATACACTCCCGCAAGTCTAGTCCCGACTCCAGACGAGGCTGTCCAAGATGGAGACAGCCTAAGAAGGCAGAATGACGTCACAAAAATATCGGCAATATCGGCCAGTTCCGGGGCCGATACTGATATACTGGGGAAAGTGCATATCGGCCCACCATAGATCGGCCTTACCGATAATCGGTCTATCCCTAGAATCTAGTGATAGTTCAGTGAGTGTAGTGAGTGACCATTCATTTTTACTTTAGTATCAGTTTGTTTTGTCAGGGCAGGTTTACTGCATTGTAGTTTAATGTGTTATTGCACGTTTAACGCAGTATATTTCTGTGCATTACGTGCCATTTAATGCAGTATATTTCAGTGTGTTACGTGCCGTTTAACACAGTATATTTCTGTGCGCTAGTGCACGTTAAACACGTTATATCTCAGACGTTACTGCATGTTTAACGCAGTATACTGTATTTCTGTGCATTATTGCACGTTTAACGCAGTATATTTCTGTGCGTAATTGCACGTTTAACACAGTATATTTCAGTGTGTTACGTGCCATTTAACACAGTATATTTCTGTGCGTTAGAGCACATTTAATGCTGTATCCTTCTGTGCATTATTGCACATTTAATGCAGTATATTCCAGTGCTTTACGTGCCATTTACCGCAGTATATTTCAGTGCGTTAGTGCACATTAAACACAGTATATTTCTGTGCGTTACAGCACATTTAACGCAGTACATTTCAGTGTGTTACGTGCTGTTTAACGCAGTACATTGCTGTGCATTAGAGTACATTTAATACAGTATATTTCTGTGTGTTATTGCATGTTTAACGCACTATATTTCAGTGCATTACGTGCCATTTACCGCAGTATATTTCAGTGCCTTAGTGCACGTTTAACACAATAATATTTCTGTGCGTTACTTTATGTTGAAAACAGTATATTTCAGTACATTACATGCCATTTAACGCAGTATATTTCTGTGCATGAGTGCAGTTTTACTGCAGTATATTGTAGTGTGTCAGTGGAGTTTGCCTGTGTAGTGAGTAAAGTGCATCCACGTACACATTTCCACGTCTTTATTACATTATGTCTGGGGGGGCAACCAGGAGAGGCAGATGTTCCCATGGCACTGTGAGGTGGTCAGCAGCGTATGTGTCCACAGCAGGCAAAGGTGGACGTGGTCAGTCCTCAGACAGGGTATAATTTCCCCTGTTTAGTGATGTTGCCGTGCTATCTAACCACAGCATGTAGAGGAGGTAGAGTGGTGGCCTGGTTTACTAAACCAGTGTTTCTCAACCTTTTTCCAGTCGGGGCACCCTTGAAAAAGTGTTTTCAGTCTTGAGGCACCCCTGTCCAAGGTTCAGTTAACGTTACTGTATGTCGTAGAACAGGCAAAAAATCAGGCTGGTTCCTGACACACAGACAAATGCTCTGCTTTTTAGGGGTGCCAATAATTCTTAATGGTACCCCACACATTGGAGAACATGGGGTGCTTTTGGTGCGACGCAATTTAAAAAAAGGGTCAGGTACTTCCCTACCCTGCATTTCTGCGGGTAGGGAAGCCAATTGAAATGAATGGGCTGCCCTATATGTAGCATGCAGCCATGCAGATGTGAACACACACATATGAACACACACACACGAACACAAACACACACATGTATAAAGCCCTTTTAAAACATTGTAGCACAGTACCTTTTTCTCATTCAGCCAGGTACTGAATTGTAGGGGAAGCAGAGGGCACAGCACACTCCTCTTCCCTTTACTTTCACTTTTGAAGCTGAAGGAGCTCCCTCACAGTGCCAATGTACAGTTCGGCAGGGGATCGGGAGATTGGGCTCATCTGACAGCCCTTCTCTCCCGTGATTCCGAGGCACACCTGAGGATCTCTGGCGGCACACCAGTGTGCCGCGGCACACTGGTTGAGAAAGGCTGTACTAAACCATCCTAGTGCGCAGTCCACTACAGCTACCAGAGTGGCTACATCTGCCTCCTTATCCGTAGCTATTCCTGCCATAGCCCCAGTATCAGGCATGGAGGAGTCAGTGGAGTTATTTTAATACAGCATCGGCCACTTGCTCCTTGTCGATTCACAGCCATTACTTGATTCAGATGTTGGTTCTGAGGTTGAGGAAGGCAGGAACATAAGCCTACAGAGAGGGCAGAACACTGGTACACAAATTGGCAGTCATGTTCCCCCAACTGCAGAATCTTGCCAAGTTGTCTCCAGTGGTAAAGAGGATGAAGAAGATGACTGATGTGACTTGGGTGCCGGATAGAGCAGAGGAGGAAAGTGAGGGTGAGGCACAACCCCAACAAGGCAGCCATCATGGAAGAGTAGAGAGCAGCCACCCTATCCCAACACATTGTGGAGCTGTTATCTCGCAGCACCTTTCCCACAGCTCAGCTATCTGGGCCTTTTTTAGCACATGTGCAGCCGATCACACTAATGCAATTTGCAAACTTTGTCTCAAGCATATCAAGCACGGCAAAAACACCAGACATTTGAGCACCACTTGCTTGACAAGGTATTTAACCTCCCACTACTAAGCCCATTGGCAAGAGCACCTGAAAGCCACACAAAAGGGATGCAATTCTGTTCCTCCTCCTCCTTACTCATCGTCTACCCCCGCTATACCTCACATACTCTCAGTAGCCTCCACTGACAGGAATGATGGTATAGCACAGGGTGTCCCAGCACCTTGCAGCACATCTGCCAGTAGCACTCTGCCCCATCTGCTGCAGCGGAAAAAAACAATACAGTCACTGCCACCAACATACCCAGCATCTAAATGCAAGCTTGTCAAAGCTGCTGGCTTTACAACTTCTGCCTTTCCATTGGGTGGATTCTGCCCCCTTCCATGAATTTGCAGAATGTGCTGTACCATAATGGCAGGTTCCCAAATGTCCTTAATTTGATGGTGCAGCATTTCCTAAATAGGTACCCAGCCATTTCAGGTGGTTACAAACAGCCAGTGCTTGGTTGGCTGAAATTCAGCGGGAATTGCACCTGCCCCTAAACCGCCTGATTTGTGACATGCCCACCAGGAGGAACTCGACTTTGGCAATGCTGCAGTAGAGGGCTGTCAATGAGCACCTGTGTAAGTATGGCACAACGACAGCCTCAGGCCGGCTCAGCTTTTTTCCCACGCCAATGGCTGCTGATAAAGGATGCATGCACTGTACTATCATCATTTGAGGAGGCAACAAGTATGGTGAGCTGTGACAATGCATGCATCAGTGACACAATCCCTGTTGTGTTCCTGCTGGAGCAGACTCTGTGTGACATTATGGACAGGGCACTTGAGGCAGAGCAGCGGGAGGAAGAGGAGAACTTCCTTTCCTCTCAAGGCCTGCTTTATGCAGACACCATTCTTCCTATGCCACAGAATGCACAAGAAGAGAGGGAGGAGGAGAAGGAGGAGGATTCTGGCAGTCTTGGAGGCATTGAAGCGGAGGAAGACATACGTCAACCCTCAACAGATGGTTTTCCATCCCCAGAACCCTTGGGAGTAGTACGTAGCTGGGAGAAGGCAGTTCCAGATACTGTACTCCTCAGTGACCCTGAGGAGTCTGCTTCTCATGCCTCTGCAAACTTGCGGTGCATGGGCTTGCAGGGGAAAGTCTCAGAACTCATCCTGTCCCCACAGAGGGTGCAGAAGAAGAAAGCTCTTGAGCACACTTTAAAGAGCAGTTTATCTAATGCTTTTCCTTACTCTGGTTAGTTACAGTGTCATGGAAAATGTAGTTTTGAGGCTTTTGTTGGTCAAGAAAAGAGCTGTGGAGGAGGGGGCCACCTAAGTGATGCATTTCACAATTTTTTTAGTCCTCGCCGCCAGGGTTCTCAGCTTCCACATCCCATTGGCAGCGTCTGCATTATATGGTGGATGATTATCTAGGGGCGAAAACAGATATGGATGGCT
Source organism: Pelophylax lessonae (assembly GCF_965119305.1). Taxonomy (NCBI): domain Eukaryota; kingdom Metazoa; phylum Chordata; class Amphibia; order Anura; family Ranidae; genus Pelophylax; species Pelophylax lessonae. The sequence continues at coordinate 229,843,532 of NC_138775.1, read as the reverse complement.
TTCGAGTTGACGATCCACTGGGGTACTGGGTCATGAGAATAGACCACTGGCCAGAAGTTGCCCATTATGCAACTGAGCTGCTGGGCTGGCCTGCATCCAGCATACTTTCTGAATGGGCATTCAGTGGTGCTGGAGGTTTTTTTTACTGATAATAGAACCCGACTGTCCCCAGACTCCATGGATCATCTGACATTTATCAAAATGTTTCAGTCCTGGATTACCAGCTGCTATGAAGTCCCTGATGCCGATGTCACTGATTAAGTGTTTTTGGGATGTGAAATTTCTAAAAGACTTCTAGACTGCCGAGTATTGTGGGTGTTGATTTCATCTGAAGTAATTTTTTTTGGTGTAGGTTTTATGGGCACAATTAACACCATAAGACCAATTTTTCCGCACCTGTTTGACAGGTGCATATCATTCAATTTTTTAAAGGCAAGGCTTATTCTTGCTTTCCTCAAGAGTACCTCTTTAGGGTTACGTTGGAAAGGTGCCACAGACACCCAAAGACCAATTTCTCTGCACCTGTTTGACAGGTGCATATAATTTCAATTTTTGACAGCAAGGCAATTCTTGCTTTCACCAAGATTACCTATAGAGTTACAGTATGAAAGCACCTTTAACACCCAAAGACCAATTTTTCCACACCTGTTACTTCTATCCAAAGTCTGCGGAATAGACACCAGAATTTATTAAAAAATCTCTAATCTTGTTACCAGTGCAAAACTAAATGAGCCAGACAAGACCCTCCTCCTCCTCCTTGCCCTTCCCTGCCTGCAATGTTCAAATGAAGCCCTACAAACTTTCAAAGAGAATTTATCTTAAAATACTGAGGTGTATATTAGGAGCACAGTCTACCTTCTTATGGGTCCAGTTTTTCACCTACGCTTTGCTGTAATAAACTATTCCTTTTCCCTCTCTTTTGTTCAGAAGGAAGCCCTTTTGCCTGTAATGCAATAGTGTAATAGAAGGCTTAAATACTTATGTTTTCCAGAGATAATGCTGCTCAAGGATCCCTTTAGTGCTGCACACATGTCTAAAGGCCAAGGTTTTTAATAACATGACTTTTTTTGCTATGTCCGTAGTAGAAATCATATAATCAAGTGTCTAGTCCTTCAGGCTTGTGTTGCACTGAAGGGAAACTAAAGCAGTCTTTTCTCCAGGAAGCCAAATATTTTAGCCCTTCTATAATGCTTTCTATTAACTTCAAAGGAAGACTGCTAATGTAGCTTAATATTAATATTAACACAAACTTGTCACTGTTGTATAAAAATTTAAACCCAAGCAGCCTGTGGAAGTGAAGGTTGAATACCTACCTTTCTACTTAGAGCGTAAGGTCAGTTTAAGTATAATTTGGGAAAGACAATACCTGATGATGACAGGCTTTTGGAAATGATTCAACCAATACCTTTTCTAGAAATGTTACATAAGAGTAAAAGTGGTTCTAAAGCCTTAAGGTTTTTCACCTTAACGCATTATATGCATTAAATACATTTCATTTCACTGCATTTAAAAATAAAAAACTAAACAGTAAAGTTAGCCCATTTTGATGTCATGCCGAGTAAACAGATACCCAACGTGTTACGGTTTAAAATTGCGCACACCCGTGGAATGGCGACAAACTACGGTCAATGAAAATCTTGCGTGGCAAAAAATATTGCAATGACCGCCATTTTATTCTCCAGAGTCTTTGTTAAAAAAAAAAAATATATATATATATATATAATGTTTGGGGGTTCTAAGTAATTTTCTAGCAAAAAATACTGATTTTAACTTGTAAACAACATGTGTCAGAAATGGGCTCGGTCCTTAAGTGGTTAAAATAATTACAGTGCCATCATCCACATACAGAAATAAAAGGGACAATGCAGATTAAACAGTGTGTGTTTAGTATCACTTTAAAAGAACATTTTTATTGCGTTCATGGATAAAACCGTATAATACGGCAGTTGTTTGTTACTTTAGCATTTTATTAAGTAACAGAATGAAACAAGCATTACTGATGTTTACAATGATAAACTGTAAAGATAAAGAACGTTTACTTGCATTTGACAAGAAAGACTGAGACAAATCTTGTTGAACACCAAATATAATACAATTTGGATTGAATAAAATAAATATTTCACTGAAATCATTCCACTCTTGAAAACAGGACTATTACTGGCCGCAATCTGTGCAGTGTAAAAACTCTAATTGAATCATCAGTATTTAAAACTCTTCCAGTACATTCAGACGCAAACCTGCAGCTTGAGCAATCAGTGCTGCTACAGTAGAGCCTAAAGGCAAGACAATCCATCATTAGAGAATGGGGAGTTATTATGGAGACCAGGCAATCAGTGCTGGGGATGGGTAGCATTAAGCACCTGCCTGGGCCCCTACATATAACATTTCTTGTATGGATTTTTACCTTCTAAACATTATATTTGTGACTAGAAATAAGCTGAGAGATTTGGGGGAGAACTGAATGAGCCGCTGGTTACATTTTGCATTGGAAACTGCCAATTTAGCCACTGTGGCAAAATTTGCTTGAAAAAAAAAAATGTAGAGGATGGGGTGGTGGTATTTAGGGTAGTAAAATGTATTCTAAATGTTCTTTGTATTTATTTATTATTTTGTGTGTGTGTATTTGATTGCTTCCTTTTTATTAATAAGGACAGATTCAAAAAAAGGGTATGGATATGAAATGCTTAAAATAAAGGTACCCACGTCCCAAGTATTGATGAATAAAGAAAACAAGAAGGGGGAGGGGGCGAAGGGGGGACTTTTTAGAGGGGTACCGTCATGAGACCAATATGCATAATTAAACATGAAATGTAAAAAATATAATTTTTATTAAATTGAACAACATAGATTAAAAGTATATACTGTGTTTCTAATCTCACAGATATCAGTATTACATATATTATAAAAGCAAAAGAACAGAGGCCAAAAAGTAGCAAAACATAAATAACAACATTGTTTCCTACATGGAGGGATGATAGAAGAATCTATACAGACCCTAGGCTAACCAGATGACAATATTACTGGTTAGTACTAAATGTAGTAGATGAAGATGCCCAAAACCTTGCCCGACATGTTTCGGGGAATAACCGCTTCCTCAAGGGCAGTTGAGGGGTTATGTGAACATCAAAATGCTACTGAACAAAAAAGAAAATATATATGTCAAATATAATATAGTGAAGTGATCGATAGATTTTACATAAACATATATCATACATAGAAAAATCATATGAAATACAAAAGGTCATACATTGCTTCCTTTGTGTTTGATTTGTGTAGTTTTTCCTAAAATTAAAGACCTACTCCGGGAAATCTGAAAATTATTCCTTGCAGTGCACTGCAAGAGCTAACTGCATGTTTTGGTCTATGGTGATTAGAAGCATCTTACTTACCTGATCCTCTGCTTCCCTAGTTGATGGCGCTCCCCCGTGTTCCTACTGTGGGCTCAGTGTCATCACATCCAATGCAAGAGCTATTCACCCTGCATTGGTATTGATGATATCTGGACCTTAGAGTCCTGAAGCATGAGGGAAGACTATGCTGTGGGGAATGGTCTAGCAGCACAGAGGAGCAGAGTATCAGGTAACTAAATCTTCTTTTCTTTTCATTCTTGACCTAAGGAAAAATGCTACTGCATCAGTGTAAATGGGAGGAAAAGATTCTGCTGTGTTGTTCCCATTGGGAGGAGAAGAACAAGCAGTACTAATGGGGGAGGGGGGGTACAGTTTATGGTGGGAATAGGCAATATAGAGAGTAGAGATCGACCGATATTGGTTTTTCGTTGTCAATACCGATATTTTGGCCATTGCATATCGGTATCGGCCGATATTTTGTACATTTAACGTTTTTGAAAAATGAAGACAATTTTTTACACAAATCGGGTACTTAATATGTGGGGTAGGTCTTTTAGCTGTAATGTGCAGTCTTCCCTTCCCTCCCTGCCTGCCAGGAATCCTGTGTGAACCTAGTTTAGTGTCATTAAAATCCTAGAATCCACTTTATTAGAGTTTTATATAATGACCAGTGTGTGTTTTAAGGGCCAAGCAGCGATGTAATGAAGGTATTTCACACTATTTGATTACAAAAACACACACTGGACATTATATAAAACACTAATAAAAGTAGATGCTAGGATTTTACATACACTAATATTACATACAGTAACATCAGCAATATCGGTGACCTCTGGGGCCGATACCTATATATCGGGGAAAGTGTACATTGGCCCTCGATATATCAGCCTTTCCGATAATCGGTAGATCCAGAGTAGAGGATGGTTTATATTGGAGAAAGGCTATACAGTGGAAGAAGCAGTACACAAATGATCCAGGCTTCTTCATCCATTCCTCTAAGTCCCAGATGTCCCCAATTATTTCCTCTCCCACTGTAGACTTTGCACTGACCTCATTCTTGAGGGGCCCCCAGCAGTTGGTTTAGGATCAGGAGTCAGGTTACTCAACAATCAGGAGACATTCTCTTGCCCTGGTCCACGGGGTAGTGCTAAACACATTGCAGATTTCTTCCCTCCCTCCTCTCCCAGACCACACTGTCCAATCAAACAGCAGAGAGGAGAGGGAGGAAGTTGAAATCAAGTATCTCAAGCACTGCACCCAGGAGTGTGGCACCTGATCATTAAAGTGTCTGCCAGCCAGGGCTACAAACAGGGACATAGACTACAACTGAAGAAACATGTTTTCTCAGGGGACAGCCTCCTTAGATCGGGGACTGTCCCAGAAAACTAGGGTTGTGTGACCATCCTAATCTACAAGCCCAACACAAAATCAAATTTCCTCATCTAGTCAGCCTAGTTTCAACAGTGATCACAGGCTAATGAATGGTATAGCTGGCAACATTTTTAAATATCTTTTTTGATCATTTTATAAGAAAACATAAAACATTCTCTTTATGCCTGAAATTTAAATGAAACTACTTCAGAGTTTAGTTCTGAGTCTTCACTGTGAATTTAGCTATCTGTGGATCTTGTCAAGTCAGCAAGCTACCATGTTCTCCATACAGACTGCTTTTAAAGATGTATATCACTTCCACAAAGGGACTTCTGAAGCAGAAAAATAGCATAGATAAACCTAACGCTGCTGGTTTCAG